>NC_046373.1:10333976-10422939 GCF_011125445.2 Fundulus heteroclitus | reverse complement strand
CCTGGACTGCCAGTCCATCTCTGCCCGTGAGCATAAGTCAGTTTCGGTGAACGGGTACAATACCATTTTTTTTCAAGCCTTCTTTTTCTTTTTTGACTCATTTCTTCTGTCCTAACTCATTTACGGATAGGTATAGATAATCGTCCAGTTTTGTCCACCTCTTCCCATGTTTTGTGCCTAGTGCCTGGCCACATCCCCATAACATCACAGTTAGTAATCCGACCAATCAAACTGTGCGACAAAGGAGCCGCAGGTCCATGGGAATGCTTTTTTTTTTTTTTTTACAAAGTGTGTGCCGTGGATGCAGGGCCCGTTGACAGACTGAGAGCACACAGAGCAGGAATGACAGCTGTGATATGATCTGACTTGGGATCAGATAAACAACCAACCTTCAAAATATGAATCTATACTTCATCAACAATGCTGGCTCGGGAGGGGGGCATAGTTGTTTTTCAGGGGGGTCTTAAGCCCCCCAACCCAGATCCCAGGTATTTGTAGCTTGCACCAGTGATGATGTAAGTGAATACTCATTATGCCTCTCGGTGCCAACAGCCATCCTTGAGGTGGCTGCTGCGTCACTGAGGGTTGAGAACTAATGTTTTATTTGTTGCTGGGACAACGAGCCTTTTCAGACACAATAGGCCCTAAAGAGGTCTTTGTTGGTTGCGTGTTCCCATTATGCTGAAGTGTTTAGTGTTTTTGATTGCTTTACTACACCTTAACATCATCTGTTGATTTTGTTAGTCGAGATGTAGCTGCTACATTTTACTACATCATCGGGTTAGAGTTGTTCGTTTGTGTGTACAATGCTCACCTTGATTTAATACCTTCCGATTGGATAATCGGTTGCAATGTTCCAGCTTGACAAACCACCTAAGATTTGGTATGTTTATTATTATGAAGATTCAGAAGAATGATTTTGGTTAAGCTGTTTGTTTTGATCATATTTTGCAAAATGGACACGGGAGATTAGGGTTATTGGTTATTAAGGGTGCCATATTCCTTCCTCTTCTGTCCCTTCTTTTCATGTGATTTTCAGTGTGTTTTGAGGTCTGATGAGGTGAAAGTCCCTTTAGAAAGAGGGAAAGAAATGCTTGAATTACTTTAGTCAGCAGGGAGTCACAATGGACTGTGGGTCGCAGTTTGTGGTCAAGCCTGACAGTAAGAAAATCTAATTACACTGCAGCGCCCGTAACCGAGGGCATCACTCAGCACTGCACCGCGTCCCCTCGAATCGCCGGTGTTCTCGTTTCTGGAGGGTTCAAGATGAGACAGTTGAGATTGAAAGGACGGGAGGTGGGATGATGCAAAATGGTACCTCGCTGCAGATATTACTTCACTTTAAATTAAAATCAGACACAATGGAACTCTGACTGGGCAAGATGCAAGACGTCAGGATAGTGGAACTGTTTAAAACCTTTCTATTTACTTGAAGACTAAAAAGCTTAATTATTGATGGAGCTTAAGCAATTTTCTGTGAAAGGCAATAATGTGAAAAATAAAGCCCAAGTAAAGCATTTCGCGAGCTTACAATCGCCATGAACTTGACCTGCAAAGAAATCCATGGTTCTCTGGGGTACCGTCAAGGATAACCGGTTTCTCTGCGTGAAGGTGGGTTAATTATCACTGATCTGTATCATGTTATTAACTTGGGGTGTAACATAACCTGGATGTTTACCCTAATGTAAGAGATCAGCATAGGTAAATACTGTCTTGTAAATTTCCACTTTAATCAGGGAAAAGTTACACAAGAAACTTTGACGTATGTATAATAAATTCATTTTTTTTTTACTTGTTAGCCTTTTCATCCAAAGATGCAAAGAAATAGAGACATCTTGCTAAGAAATACATTGATTATATGCATCTAAAAAATGACAAATTACTTTTAAGTTAAGTGTTTTTTTCTGAGGGATTTGATGCTACAAATCAAATATTCCACTTGGTTATATTGATTACTGTTTAATCCAGTATAAGGAAGGTAGCTATGTTAAACCGTGGACAATACGTATTTGAATCCCCGCCTGGACAAAAAATTGGAATACCAGTCTACCCAGTTGGGTAGAGAAGTGTGTGTTTTAACATAAAAGAAAAGCATAAGAAAAAGACACAGTCACGCCTGCATTACAGTGAGAAGAAAAAAAAGTTAGTCACGTTTGTTATCCGATATAATGCTTCCACAGGAACAACCCAGTGAATTAGTCAGTTTGGCTAGCTAGCCAAAACCAAGCATCTCCACATCACCCAAGCCCAACAAACCAGCCAAGTAGTGTCCAACCGTGAACTAATAACGACTAAAACCCAACCAGTACAATCTAACAAGAAAACCAATCAACCCAACAAATCTGTTTTAAAAGCAGGTTTCTTTTTAAGTTTAATCTGTTTCTCAAGTACTTTTGATAACATTATACTAGCATGGATTAATTAGTTCCATCTGATTTATTTATCTAATTAAAATGCACTGGGTAGTCTTAACCTTATTTTTTATCATACTAAGTTGTTTCAGGTCTCTCCCTTTTCTAGGACAGAGGTTGGAGCTAAAAACTGATACAAAGCCCCACACAAAAAGCAAATGGCCCTATACCAATACTAATGCTACAACACATTTTCTGAGACTTCCCCCCTAAAGGCAGCAGCATCATAAACCGGTTTAATGTCAGTTTGGAAACAGCAGTTTCTGCGGGCAATCTGATCCGTCCTTCACTGCTTAGTAATAACTGCAGAAAAGTCAAAGCAGACAGGCAGTTTGTACATCCATTTGGTTTCATTTGCCAATTTCCAGCTTCAGCACTGAGGAATTTTGCGGACAATGACATCTTGTCGGCGCTGCCGTCTTACCAATCTTTTAACCTCTCTTTGTAGACTGCGATGGATCAGCTGCACATGCATTTCACCCAGGCCATCCACAACACAGTGTTCCAGGTCGTACTGGGATACGTCGAGCTGTGTGCCGGCAACCGCCGGACACAAGTTCCAAAAGATGCAGTATAAGGGTGGACCCTCTGCACGGTAAGGGACAGGACCGTGTTAGTACTGTATGACCTACAAAGGCTAAATTAACCATGATGTATTGTTTTAGCGCATGCACAAGCAGACACCAAATTCATGTTTCTCACACTTCGCACCCCTCCTTCACATTTGTTTTACTGTACAGCCAAATGTAAATTTGCCTCATTTCATGACGAGGGAATCCTTCACAGTTCCCTCGGAGGGTGAAATGAAGGATGAGAGCGTTGAGCAAATGATTGAGTGCATGGCGCATTGTAGCTCCTCACGAGATAATTAATCTCGCTCACGATACAGAACAGAATGCATTGCCGCAGTAGCACCCTTTGTCAGGCCCACACATCTCAGCTCGCCTTTTGTCTTTTTCTACCCCTCCACCCCCAAATTCCAAGCAAATCTTATTTGTATGCTCAGTAAGCCAGAACTTGGCCAATGTATCACTAACTTGTCGAGACAGAGCCACCTCCCCCAAGGCTGTGTTTTAATCCAACCAACAGAAGGGAGGGAAATACGGGGAGGTGAATGTTATCTCATCCTTATGGTACTGTATTCTTCGGTCCAGTTGCAGTTGCAGTTTGAGAGCACAACATTTGCTGGGGGGGGGGGGGGGGGGGGGGGGGTGTTGCCAGCTGTGCTCATGTCAGGAATGGCCTGTCCTTTACCTCTTACCTTTGTGTTACCTCTCTTTGATGTCACCCATCATCTGTTCCTCTTTTTTTTTTAGCGTTTTCCTGTCCTGGCCTTAGAGGGACTTTCCTTGGCATTTATCATGCGCTCCACGGTCCAGTCTTCTACTGGATCTTTCAGCCAGTTGTGTTTTTTTTTGTTTTGCTAATTTTTCACATTTACTTTTGCAATCTTGTTTGCAGGGTATTTTGTGTCCTCTGTTTTCCAACTTCGAGTTGTAGTATTCCCTTTAATTCCATTTCTTTGCTTGTGCCTCTCTAACGGCCCCTGGAAGTAGTTGAGGATCTGAATGATGAGACTGTGCCATGGTTACAGACACATCTTTGTCTTCACTTGTGTTTGACAGATTTCCTCTCACACAGCGTGTTGCCAGGCGGATTCTTCTGACACCACAAACGCACACTGTGGATTTAAGCTCGCTGTGTTCAGACTGCGAGGATGTTCTGTTACTGTCCCAGCTATGCGATGCTAAAGGGGCAGTACATTCTCACACACTTGAATAAAGACACATGTGAACACCCACACACACTTCATCTCTGCCAGTAGGAGAATTGTGAGCCTTTGTGCGGCAAGGTTTTTAGGATATTTTCTTGCTTTGACGTTTCGTGGTAGATAATTTTTCTTGAGGCCCCATCAGCCCAGCTTAAAAGTGTCGTACCTTCCTCTGCAATTACAACTGCCAGTGTTTGTGCTATGCCGCTGTCAACGTTGTGTACCTGGAAACTGATATTTTATGCCACCAAATATCGTCAGTGAGAGCCTCAAACCTTACCGCTGAGACTCATTTCTTTATTTTGACTGGGCCAATTCAAACATAGAGATCTGCTTTGATCTAAACCATTCTGCTGTAGCTCTGCTTTTACCTTTAGGGTCATTGTTGTGCTGAATAGTGAACCTCTATCTCAGTATCTAAGAGGTTTTCTTTCAGGATTGCCCTGCATTCAACTCCATCCTCCTTCCCATCACCTCAGGCCCATCTTCCTGTCCCTGATGAAGGCTAATATCCCCACACTATGATGCTGCCACCACCATGCTTTACAGTGGGGATGATATGTTTATGTCCAATAATTCTGTTTTATTGTTTTAAACATAGGTGAAAAAGTTCATTTTTGGTCTTATCTGACCACATCACCATCTTTCATTTTTTTGTGTCCAGACAAACTGAAAGAACTTCTTATTGTTTAATTTCAATAATGGCTTCTTTTTTCCCCCAATCTTCCATAAAAGTCACTAAACCCAGTAGTTGCTCTGTCAACACATCCTCCATTCGAGCTGTGGATCTTTGCAGCCCCTCCAGAGTTACTATGGGCCTCTTGGCTGCTTAGCTGATTAAGACCCTCCTCATTTCTGTTATTCTATATTGCTCTACAATTTACATCTTCAGATGTTGGATTGAACTGTACTCCATGGTATCTTGAAAGCTTGTGCCTTCCGACCCCTCTGGTGTGTTTGTTGGTCTTCATGTTGCTATATGTTCTTTAATGTCCTCTAACAAACCTCTGAGGCATTGACAGAACAGGTGCATGTGTTCTACAATTAAATTATAACCAGGTAGGGATGAATTCATTTGCAAGGCGCTGGTTATGATATCTGTCTAAGTGTGAGTTTTCTTTTTTTAAAACACAGCAGGGATGGTTATTTTCCATTCAGCAGGACATTGAAGTCACACTGTCCCCTGTGCAGCTGGACCGGGATGAGAAAACTTTGTTTGCTGAAAAGAACAAACTTCTGAGCGTTTTCCCTAGACAAATAAAGCTTAGGAAAGTGTTCCAGCCCCCCTGAACCTGCCGCTAAGTTATGCTCTTTAAAAATTCAGGGGGAATGGGAGCATCGGCAAAGGTCAGGTCTGATTGTGAAAGGGTCTTATTAATTTTACAACATCTCATTAAAAGATAGTTTCACTTCTTATCCATTCCCTGGTCTAGCATTCTTTTTTTTTTTGATGCAAATAGGAGACTTTTACAAAAATGTCTGAGGTGGGTGTAGAAGTTTGGTTATAAGCTCTAGTGAAGTTTCAGTGACTGGGAAATCATAGTGATTAACCCCATGGTGTGTTTTTGCCGTACTGACAAAACTTTCTGTCTTTTTGGGTCCCAATATATGCAGCGCTTTATGAGGCTGCAAGTTCAGGTGAAACACAAGTTTTTACTTTATTAAAATTGTTGTAAAATACACATATTTAGACTGATGCTGTTTGTCAAGCATTTTTTCATATTTTCTATTAAACAAATATTTTGATTAACTGGTCATTTCCTACATCTGGTGTAGTTCATTACTCAAAATCAAAATCTCATAGTGGAAGGTGTGAAAGCTAATTATATTTAAGCAGTATGACTTTTAGTCCCTTCAAACAACCACCACAAAGCTACAACTAATGAACCACCGTCCTACTGCACAGTACTGGAAAATAAAGAGCAACATCCACTAATTTCTTAGTTCAGTTCAATTTACTTATAGAGCACAGATTCACCTAAAACTGGCTGGGTAAAAAATGTTAACACCCTCCCCCCTCAAAAAAAAAGTTATTAATATTTTGTTGGATCGGCTTTGATTACAGCACACATTCTCTGTCACATTATTTCAATAAGCTTCTGCAACGTCACACGATTTATTTCCAACCAGTGTTGCATTTATTTTAAACCAACATCTTGTACTAGTGATGGGAAGAGTACCCAATGTGCCTTCTCCAGCAGATACCAACAATTTTCAATGGGGTTTAGCTCACAACTCTGTGGTGGCCGATCCATGTTTGAAAATTTTGTCTGATGAATCCTGGCATTGTCATCTTGGTATATGCCCGTGCTATTAAGGAAGAAAAAAATACCTTAATGGAATAACCAGGTCATTCAGTAAATTCATTCTGTTGCCCTCATTCTTTGGACACCTAATGTTGTTGAACTTAGACCTGACCAACTGCAGCAACACCAGATCATAGCACTGCCCCAACAGGCTTGTACAGTTGGCACGAGGCATGATGGGTGCATCACTTCTCCTGAGTCTCTTCTTACCCTCATGCGCCCATCACTCTGGAACAGGGTAAATCTGGACTCATCAGACCACATGACCTCATTCTAGTACTCAAGGGTCCAATCCTTATGCTCCCTAAAAACATTAGCCTTTTTGTCTGATCGGCCTTACTGATTAGTGGTTTTCTTACGGCATACCCCTGAGTTCAAATGATTGGCGATCACTATCATTCAGGATTTTTTTCTGACCGCATTTGTTCTTCGAAGACGATGCGTCCCCACCATCCTTGCAGTTTTTAGTGCTTTGTATAGTTCTCAACCCAATCTTAGTGGTTTCTGCAATCTCCTTAAATGTTTTCTATTTTTGATGCATGCCACCTGTTCCACGACCACAGGATGTGTCTTTCTACTTGGTCGTTTACCAAATCAGAAGCTACTAATTGCATAAGTTGGGGTTAAATAACTCTTTCACAGCCGAAAGATGAGCACCCATGCATTAATTATCCCATAGGTAGCTCGTATCTATTTGTTTAGTTAAATCCTTGTGGGGAATGTTTTTTGCCATGTAATATATGCCGTCTCGAGTCATGTAAAAATAAAAATAAAAATCCATTTAAAATACAGAAAGACATAACTAATCCATTCCTAATCAATTACATGCATTTCAGTCTGATCGTAGTTGCAAAATCGTGCAATAAAAGTAATTTTTATCATTATTCAGATTGGTAAAAAGTTTTCTATCTAAGGCAACCCAGCCAATCTTTTTATAGACTTTGCAGTAATTCCAATAATAACAAAGATGTCACACACAGCAGGCTCTGGAACCAGGAAACGTTGAAGCATTAGGTCATTTTTGCTTTCGTAAAGTGTCTGTCCAACAGAACCTATTTAACGTGTCTGCAGGCGCTGTGGAGAAAACACACAAATAAAAACAGAGTGAAAATCTGTATTCTGGTATTTTGTGGAGCTGTGGCTGCCAATTCAGCACAGGTCCTTCCCATTTTTCTTGAGTAGAGGTGTCATTCCATGTATTGATGAGGGCTGACATCTTCACTCCTCTGTGCAGTGCTGTCGCAGCTGTCGTCAATCTTGCTAACTGCTATCACTTCCCGCCGGTGCAAAGTTGTAAGAAACCTTGATGGAAAGTGACATTAAAAGTCCTATCAAATCCACCTCGATTGTTCCTACTGGAGTCACATTCAAACAGATCAGATACGAGTCTGATTCAGGACCACATATGGAAGTGGCTCAAATCTGACTTGAAAAGATCCAATTTGAATCAAATCTGACTGTTCACACTTGTTCTAAAAAAAGTCTGGCCTGGTCACTTTATCCCAGGAGAGTCAGGTTTGGCCCTCATTTGCCTGTAGTGGAACCGGATGACTTTAAAGGTAATTTTTTCAAGGATTATCTTATTTTTTCTTTTACCAAATGTTCAAATAATCATGTATGACACTATTGATAGGATTTATTTTGTAACTCTATTCTTTGTAATTCAACATCTGCAAATAAATTAAGAACGAGTGACTTAGGCTACGTTTATGTTGCAGGTCTTGATGCTCAATCCCGACTTTTTGCTGAAATTGGATTTTTTGAGATGGCCGTTCATACTGCTATTAAATGCGGTCGTCGGCTTCTGTCTGCACGATTCTAGACTGCAAAGTGACCCATTTGCGCGGATAACAAAAGGAGACGTCACAGAGCAGTGCACTGTTTATGGAACTAATGGTGAATGTATTTGTTTCTAGAAGTGTTTGATAAAGTTTTGTAAAAAAAAAAAAAAAAAAAAAAAAAAAACCTCTAGAAAAAAAATTGAAAACGCGGATACCGGCGTCTCTCCTTGCTAGTATTAGAAAGCTGTTGCACAATGGGAGCCGACAATATTAAGACCACATCATAGCAAGACGAAATAAGTTAAGAAGAAAGCAGTACAGCTATTAATGGTCTTTTATAGAGCGCTAACTGCTACTATTGAGTGTGAGTGTGTAGTGAGAGACTGGAGAGTGAAGTGAAGGACAAATGAAATCAGACCGCAGACTATCCAAATTAGTACCACATATGGAAATGGAACAAATTGGATTCTTTTGGGAGTGAAAAAATTTGAATTTGGCCGTTCACACTGCCATGAAAAAGACTGATATGGGTTGGATACGAGTCCCTACACTGAGAACGTAGCCTAAGATTGTTTAAGCAGATAAAAGGCGGGATTATTACAGTTCCCAATAAATAAACCACTGATTTTGTTTATCTACTAATTATTGTGGGATTGATCTCTGCATCAAAGGAATTAGCGTGGATTATTTAGTCTTAATTTTATCCCATTTTTAGTGTGTGATTCTTATACTTTACCAGATACATTTTTATTTTTATTTCTTAGCAGCAGCACCAAAAGAAATAAAAAAAAAATAAAAAATTGACAACATTAAACATTTCCTTTATGTTTTTTAAAAGTTTGTTTTTACATTAATCAATGCACAATAGTGAAGAGAACTATCATTGTAATTAAAAAAAAAAAAAAACAGTGATGTGCTGAAAAAAATTTCCAGTGTCATGGATTGCATTATTGGATTTCATACATATAAAACTCCCTGCCTGCATTCATTATTGTTGTACTTTTAAATGTGTTTTAAAAAAGTTATTTTCTAACCTCAGCACAGCAGTGGTGACGTATGTTTGTTGACTCAGTTTGCCCTCCTCTGTAGGTGTCAGTGAAAAAGCAACAGAATGACGAAGCTTCTTAAAAAAAAAAGTGCAGGTACTGGAAGCAGCTATTGGAAAAGCATCTTTAACTATGTTCACAGTTATTGGTGCAGTCACCATCTTCAGTCCAGTTCAGTCCAGTTAATATAGCCCAGTCTAAGTCAGTCGGGCCTTTCAGCACTTAGACACAGACACAGGTGTACTGACACACAAAAAGAACAGCAGAGCGCTTCTGTGTGGGTGTAGCTCAGGTTACTTCTTCTCATTAAGGCTCACTGAGCAGAAGATCTCAGCCCACACACTGAATCACCTGTCACCCCAGCGCCTTGGCAACACACTCCGGTGATATTGCTAGCCGATGGAGGACACAGAACGTCGGTGTGTGTGTGTTGGTTTTGTCTGGTCTGACTCAAAGCTTTTCAATGGATGTTTGCAATTTTACCTTCTCGACTGTTTTAATCGGCTAGTGGCAGTTAAGCACTTGTGGTCCCTGATCTTTCATGATTGTACATACAAATTATTCTGAGAATTTTGCTAGCTTCATAGAAATGTATCGTTAGCCTGTTGTTTCTCAACCACCGCGAGAGTCAAGCTACATGTATGTTTCCTGAATTTCTTTTTCTAGTTTTTTTTTTGGCACTAGTGGCTAATTTTTTTTAAAGTAGGCTGACAGGAAATGAGGTTTGAGAGAGGGGGAAGACATGCGGCAAAGGACCTCAGGCCGGGTCAGTCAGGCGCCATGAGGACTATAAGGGTCGGGCTCACCATCCCTGTGCCATCGAAGGACGTTCCCAAGTTTTTGTTTTTTACTAGCCAACAAAATGATCTAATAAATACTGTTCAAAGTCACATCATAATTCTAGGGGAGGGCGCAACGGGAGACGCATAAACCCACTCAAAAGCCGGTGTTCATCATTTAGGAGTATGGCGCAAGATTTAGTATTATTTCAACTTTTCCAAGATAACATCTATGACAAATATAATTGAACACAGTTTGGGAATTGCTCTGATTTGTAATATGCTTCTTATGTATTTAAAACATTCCTTGGAGTTACATTGTTACAATTGTTACTGATAATAACCAAATCCTAACATCTGGATACAGGCCTGGAGTGGCTAATCAAGAGGACCGGGACAATTCCTGGTGGGCCGGATGATATTTGGGCTGCTGGGGCTTGTCTCTCTCTCACCATCTCTCTCTTTTAAAAAAAAAAATGATTTATTATTTTGGGCCACTGTTCAGTTATGACACTATGGCAGCTCTTTTCTTTGTTTGACCCACCATGATTTAACACATGAGTGTAGGCTACTTGGTCAATGGTGTCTGAAAGATGGAGAGTAGGAAGAGCAAGGGCGGCACGGTGGAGAAATCTAGAATTAAAGAGGAAAGCTCCGAGAAGAGCTGCTGCTAAATGTGCAAAAATTGGCAGCTTTTTCAATAAAATTAGGTTTGAAACATCAAATGATGACGATGAAATGGACAAGGAAAGATATTAAACTTTGCTTGTAAACCACCGTACAAGTTAATTACCAAGTCATTGAATAATATAACGTTATATAGTTAAAATAATAGTATGATGCATAACTCGGGGTGTGACGCCACAGGTGTTTGTAAGTCACTTAGAAAACAGAGAAGTCTTCTTCCCGCCGAGCGGTTAATAGCATGTCGCTGCATAAGCGCTCATTAAATTGAGCTCTGTGCATATCTGTCTGCGGACTTGTGTCCCCCTTGTAGGAGCATAGAGCCAGAAATAGATCTGGCGCTATTTACAGACATTTAATAATTTACATGTTGTGACCTTCTGTGGGGGGGCAGGCGGGCGATTTTGTTAGGGGAATGTTAGGGGAAACACTGGATGCAGCATTAGTAGTGGCAGCATATACGTCATAGACATGACTGAAATTCATGTTTCACTAAATTAGCTTAATTTCTTCTCATAGAATATATATTTTAGGTACAACAAGCAACCTGGTAATATAAAAAATTTCACAATCTTAAAAAAAGTATCATTAATGTAAACAATTTGCTCATGCTATTGTTTTTTTAGCATGCGGTTTAACTTTGAAATGTCCTTTTAAGCATTGCTGATAAATGCGAGCCATGCTGATCATTCTTTTAGGAATCTGTGATAAATGTAATCCAGTACAGGGTTTCTCTGACTGTTTCCAGTCATTAATCCACTTCAGATGCGGTTCTACCAGTGTATTGTTTTTAGAAATTGTCTGATGTTGGTCTGTCAACCATTGTCTCTGGGGGAAAACAACAAAATTTTTGGAGTATAAATCATTAATAATTTTACAGTGAGTAACTGTGTTGTTATTGTGGTTACTACGTTTGCACACCCTGGCTGCTCTGCAACTGTTGGGTTTCATCTATCTGTGATGAATTTGTTTGCGAACATGTTGGCAGGACTCTGCCTGCTGATGGTGCAGCCTTGAACTGTGCCAGCGGTTACTATTGTTAGCGGTGAAGTTGTCCTAATTGGATCAAATTGTTAGTCAGGACATGGATCTGTGCAGACTTTTGGACCAAAGGTTCAGAATCCGGCATGTTGGTGAAAATGTCATATTATTGAAAAATTGCTTTTTCCCTCAGAGGGGTGGCTGTTCTGAGCCAAAAACCTGCTTTGCGCATGTGTGATATGATATGATGGCTATGCTGCAAATGTTTTCACATTTGATCATTTCATCTTTGCAAAAAAAAAAAAAAGTGCAATCCTGCTCCCAATTCACCCCAGCTGTTGTTTTACATTGTTACGGAGTGTTTTCAAATGATTGAGTTTCTCTTCTCCTTTTTAGGCTTTAATTGAATTGTTTTTGCTGTTATACAAAAAAGGTTATTGCTGCTAAACAGTTTTATTGCTTCTAAAACTGCTCCATATTGTTTTACTGTTTTTGTTCTTTTTTTAATTAGCTAAGTTATTGTTAAATAACACAGCTATTTAAATAAATATTGCTGTGCTGTACACTTGAACAATGCAAAAACAATACAGGTATTCTATTCTCTTCTGTCTATTTGTAGCCGGGTTTATCTCTTGCATTTTAGTTACTTTAATGACTATAATGAAGTAAGTTTAGGTTAGCCGTGTTTCTGACACGATAACCACCTTGAATTTTATTTAATTATCCTTTTTTAAATGGACACTAAAGCTTCTATCTATCCCTTCAATCCTAGCGAAAAGTTGTTTTGGTCTGCTAGTTTGAAGAATTATTTTGTAATTCTAATTTAAAATTTGGCAATGTGAACACAATTTAAAGTGTCTAAGATTTTACTTATTCTGAGAAAATGATCCAGTATGTGCATCTGTGCATGTATAAAGTGTGTGGACCTCCAGTAGCTGCCTGTTATGCTCTCATCTTTGGTTTTTCCTGGTGAGGCTGGAAAATATTTCAATCCATTTCTAAAAAGTTTGGCCTCTCTCTGATTACATATCCTCCCTGAGGAATGTCAAGCAATGAAGGAAACGTCTAGAGCCAGATGTGCAACTTTGAGGTAGAAGAAATCAGGGTGCAGACAGGCTTTTCTTAATATTTAATGCAGAGTTCTTCTAAAATCACAATAACACCTATCTGCATGAAGACCCACAAGCCAGGGTGCTCTTTAGACAGATTCAATTAACAAAATGCTTTATTATTTACAAGTTTATAAAATGGAAACAAAAACAAATTTAAACTATTTACAACTATTCTTCAGAATAATAAATAATGTCTGTTGTTGTCTTGCGATCAGGATCATCAGCTTGAAAGCAAAAGTTATTTACGTTTGATTGAAAAACGTCATCAAGCCCTTCCTGTAATTGCTTATTTTTGCTCACTGGCATTTTTGTATGTCTCCACTTGTTTTGATAATTCACTCTTGGTGATAAGCTCCACGTCTTTGAGGTTGGAAAGCCTCTTTGCCACCACCCTGATATTTAGCACACTCAGACGTTCTGTACAAGGTTAAAAAGATGAATATTACCTTAGACGGGTTTAGTAGGTTTAGACGAACGAGTGGTTGGTTTGGTCTTGACAATTTCTGAGGCGGTTGTCTGCCGAAGATGTGGCCTCAAAGCTGGAATTGTGAGGGAGTGTCAGGTTACAGCAGCTCACTGTGGAAATCAAACAACACATAGAACACAGCAGATGAGGCTCTTTGTTGTGTTGCTGTTAAATCCACACGCCTTCAGATAGGTGTGGAAAATAATGTGAGAGTAAAGCTGGGTTTTTTTTCGCTTGTCAGTGAGAAGCAAGGCGAAAGCTGCTTGTAAGTCAGTTCATAAAATAAGAGCCCTTCCCCTCAATCTTTCTAGAAATTTTTGGAGGGGTTGCTGTCCCAAGTCACAAAATTTCTCTGTTTTAGCATTTGGTCGTTCATCTCTGTCGGAACAGTTATGGACCATCTCTTGATTGCAGTTTTTGCATGTCACAGTTGTAGACATCCTTGGAAAAAAAAAAAAATGAGAGAGAACTTCCAGGTCACCCTAAGCGTATCCCTGAATTTCTTTTTATTTCCCTGTTGAAACTAAACTATTTATAACCCATCTGAGAAAAGAGCGGTTCCCAGAAAAGACGGTGTTTGATCGGGTTTTTTGTTTTTTTTGCGCTTCTTTTTTTGGCAGCACATCACCCTCGACAGCTACATTCCCTGCCTGACGGATCTCTGCAAGGCTCTGTGGGAGGTGATGCTAAGCTACCACCGCACCATGCAGTGGCATGAAGAGCATGACAAACAGAAGGCCGCACCCTCACAAGGTAGGAGTGCTCCCCTTTGTAATTCATGCTAATTGAAAAAGTTCTCTGGGCTTCTAACCTGTCAGCTATTGACGTGGGCTGCACGAATATTAGAAAACCACGAGTCGGGGTTGGTATTACGATGATGACAATATCAGTTGTGATAAATCTATTTTCTCCCCTCCTGTCATTTTTTGTGTGTGACTCCATCACTCTATGATGCCTTTAGCATTTTGGGCACCGTCATCCATGTGATCTGGGGGACATCTGCTGCAGTGAGACTCCGTGCAACAGGCTGAATAGGGACATTGATATGCAGAGTGTAAATCCATAACACATATTAGAAACAACTTATTGCATTCCAAACAGTCCTTTTCTACACTAAGTTGCACACGCTGATATTGCATTATGTTTGCCACGTACTGCGCAGCCCCAGTTTTGATTCTCCGAGCTCTCACAGCAAGGTTCCTAGCTCTGTGTGAAAGCTTGATTACAGCCTCTAACTGTTTGGAGAGCCACATAAGCCACAAAAGCTTCTGCCCTCTCTACGCTTAAAAGCCATCCATATATTATCTTTACCCGCTTATCCGTGCAGGGCCGTGGGTGGGCTGGCCCCTATCTACAGCGGTCATGGGGCGAGAGGCAGGGTACATCCTTGACAGGTCGGCAGTCTCTTAAAACACATTTTTGTTTTACAAATTCTCACAGAAATAGACTACCTATACCTTCAGCTGTAGGGAAAAAATCAACTCACAGTAGCAGAACTGTGACCATACGTCCCACTGCTTTTAGGACTGCTCAGCTTTTCTTCCTCCAGTCCTACAAACCAAGACAAAGTACTGCGTTTTGATTGGTTTTTACACACTAAAGCTTTAAGATACATATTTCACTCAAATTAGTGGCTGGATTTGGGTTCAGGGAAACTGCACCCACGTGGGGTGCAAGTTAACCCCCTTTTTTGGCACCTTGCTTAAGCTACAACCATCCATAAAATTTGGAGGAACTGCTTATTCACAAATCAGGTGTTTCTGTGGAGTTTTGTGTCGTATAAACAATATCACACAAAGGTAAATATTACGTGCAAACTTTAATTGGAAAATACAGATCAGCAAAGCAATTAAAGAAGCAACTGTGAGAAATTCCATATCAGAGAAGCTTAAAAAAAATTAACCATAAAGAGATAAGATCACAATGGTTTGGTGGGTTTAGCTGTTTGGGACATTGTTGCTGGATTTGAAAGCCAGCTTGGTGCTTTTTGGCTGGTTTCCCTGGAGCAGAACTTTGTGTGTGTTCTGTTAATATTATATGATAAATGGTGATGTCATAACTGAGGAGTTTGTTTTGCTTCATTCTGGCTGTTTTATATTTGCAAAACTTTTGTTCCTTAATATATATTTTGCATGTCGTTTCAGTTTAGATCAAAGGTTTCATATTGCTTGAAAAGTTGAATAAAACGTATAACATAAATCTAATCACTTGCATTAAAAAACATTTTACTATTTTTATTCATGGATCATGTGCAGAAAGTTGAAGGCACAAGACAATAAAAAAAAAACACTGTTTTAAATTCTGTTTATTTTGACTATGAATAAATTGCCATACTTATACTCCAGCTGTACACTGCATTCAGTTTTGATCTTGGATCTTGAAGTGATGGATCACTGAAGCTGAATGCGTTTGAGTTGGAATATCAATGGGATTTTCTATTTATGTGCCGTTACATTTTATTAACAGTATGGGGCATTTGCAATGTATTTTTTAGCATTTTAGGCATTAAAATAGTGTGGGAACCGTGTCTGTGCCACTGGTCTGATGAGACTTTATTCCTGCAACGGTCTCTGCAATTTATATGCACAGTAGCCATATTTAAAACTGAACTGGGTCTGCACAGTGACCTCCAACTTTCTCAGCAGGAAGACCAAGTTTAAGGTATGTCTCTTGTCAAATTTGACGAGTCCAAAGAGAATGCACCGATAGTCCACCAATGCCAGCAGAATGAATGCACAGAGCATCAGGACTCAGCATGATCTGAATCCTCCATAAGATCTTTTATTAAATACTGCATATTTGAGCAGCAGCCTTTGTGAGAAGCTGATGCTGTTAATGAAGTGTTGCAATTTTCTTCCTGACAGACTACATCCGAGTGCACTTATTTCACCAAATATGTTATTGTTGCTTATATAATGTCATATAGAACCACTATATCCAACATCCTAAGAAATCTAAAAGCTTTTTTTCTGTCACACACTGCACATAAAATGATGCATGAGAACACGAGGACAGACGATGCACTCTGAGCGGGCGGTGACTTCCTTTCTTTCTCTCAATATTCATTAGATGCCATCCTCCTTGGAGGGAAAAGGACACATTCTAAATTAACTTTCACCAGTCACATCTATCATCTCTGTGTTTGATTGGCTGTCACCTATGACTTCAGTGCAGAGGTGACCTCAGCTTTGGTTTTGTAGTGGTTCTCACCTTTTTCTCTTTGCTTGTGGGGGTCTATGAATGAATTTGGTGGGGGGTGTTTTTATGTAAAGATTTATTGAAGAGGCTTTGATGTACTCCTTGAACATTGTGTTTTGATGACAATGACATCGTTTATTAAACGAGGTTCTGGATCTTTTAAATATCTATAAAACTGCTCTTCAGCGCCATTATTAAATAAGCAGTGAGTAAAAACTAGCAGCTACTATACTGCACTAATATCAAAAACCATGTGGCTAATAGTGCATAGATGGACAGTGGGGTCCTTGGGGCTTCATGCTAAGTCTGACACTCGGAGCCTGACAGTTAGTCCTTTGAGCCTTGTTTTCTGTGATGTCTCTCTTTGCCTTGGTCTTGTTTTTGTCCGTTCTCTAAATGCCTGATTAGATTTGGTTTTAAAATGTCAAGACCCACATACTTTCTGCCCGTTTTCACGATCCTCAAAGGACATAACATCCGAGTGTCCATTAGCCATATGACTGAGTCCGGTCCGTCTTCACTTGACCACCTCTGATTATATAACTCGTGACATATTGTTTGAAAAAGAAAATACACAGGCACATTGCCGCTTAGCGTCAGTTTAGTCAGTTTAATCAAACACTTTACATTAAACTACAGGTGGCATGCTTTTTTCCCCAGTAAATTCACTACATGCTCACCGATCAATCTAATAGGTGTTTGATTCTTTATCTCTTTATCAACATAAATAGCAAATCATCCAGTCACTCAATGTATTTAGAGACAACTTCAAACCATGGATCAGAATGAGTACCAAAGGGGACTTAAGGGACTCGGAACATGACATTGTTCTTAGTACTAGACCGGCTGTTCGGAGTATGTCAGAAACTGCTTCTCTCCTGGGATTGTTGTGTGCAACCATCCATCTGGTTGAGACAGAATCATCTGATAAAGAGAAAATATCCAGGTAGCTGCAGTTGTGTGGACAAACATTGCCTTGTTGATCTAAGAAGAGAATGGGGACCGCTGGTTTCTGGTGATAAAATGCAACGACAGCTCAAATGCTACTTGTTGGAGCCAATGTCTGAAGAATGCTCTCTCTGAATACACTGCAGGTAAAATCTTGCCACACCTGCTGCTATTCCTGTGACCTGGGAGCTGGAACCTTAAGGCTACACTTCGTACAGATTGAATTGTGGTCTGATTAGTCTTAATTTTAGCTGCAGCGTTCAGATTGCCATTTTTTGCCATGCTTGGTTCCCCAGAGTGCCAATTGAACTTAATGATTTAAACATCAAAACCTATCTGAGGATTGTTGCTGAACATGTTCATGCCTTGGATGACCAGTCGTCTAATGAGATTATAATCCAATACAGCACCTTTGGGATGTGGTGGCACAGGAGATTCACATCATTGATGTGCAGCTGAAAAATCTGGAGCAGCTTCGTGATGCTGTCTTGAGGACATGTACCAGGGCCTCTGAGGAGTATGTCTGAGACTTTGTTGAATGCACGGCACAAAAAAATTAACATAGCTCTGACGGTAACAGGGTGGCATCCTCAAACGTTTCTAAATCTGTTAAAAAGACACACATTTTCTGGAGCCTTTTAGAGAGGCTGTGCTTCATGTTTATATGATTTTATTTAAACTTTATTTAAACTATTTGGTTTTCATTTATTCACCATATATGTTAGACATAAATGCATTCTTATTTGATTGAAAGCTTTTTTTGGCACGACAATGATCTATTTGTTTTAGAAATAAACTGACCTGGCTAGAAAGTTTCCTCAAAGAGCATACGTTAGCATTATTTAATGAAATAATGTATTAATTTTTGTACATTGCCTGAACTCACACTATGTACATCTAACTTTACCAAGAACATAGTAATCAGAGGCTCACACACATTGAAAGAGGTAAATAAGTAATTCCAGCTGTGTGGTAATCAAGTAACTATTTCATTGCAACAGTTTTCTCAGCTTTCACTGACTCGGTTTCAATTCGTCTTCCACAAATTCTATTGCTCTGTGTTCCTCACAGCCCCTATCATACAGCGCCATTAGTCTGCTCATTAAACCGGAGCTTTATGTGTCAAGTTGCCTTCTCACCGCTTATGTTCTCTTTATTTTTTTAATGAGTGACATACTCGTTTCCAGCAGCTCTGTATTATAATAATCATTTTAGAAGTTTGACCAGTGATATTAGAGTCAAAAGAACAGAGTTGGAAAGCTACATTTACCTGCATTGCTTGAAGTTATTTTGTCCTTTCTTACTGGGGCAAATACATAATTATCCGTAAAATCTCAGAACTGAAGTTTGGTGGTGGAAATTTTCAAAAGAAATTATTAAAACAAGCAGTTTAAAAATGTGCTAAAACATGATGTTAAGGGTCAATCATGCAGGAGGAGTGGGACATTTTTTATAATGCTGTAAACTGAATAATGTCAGAAAAAAAGCTAAAAAATAGTCCAGAGTTGATGCTGCTTGTTAACTCATCACAATATTAAAATTCAAATCTGATACTGATACGAAAGAAAATATTCAGTGCCATTTCTGGTAGTTATGGGGCAAAAACATCAAGACAACAAGAGACGAGCATTAAACATTTTTTGTCTATTGTATTTAGGATCAGTGATCCTAAATACAGCTTGAAAGTCATGTTATCTTAAACATTTTGACACTTTAATTTATTTTGCACTTGTACTGTTCTGTATAAATGTTATTTTCACTTTAATGTTTGAACAGGTCTTTCTTAAAATATGAAAATATATTATTATTCTATAAGAAGATTAAGAACTATAGGTTATCTTGCCCCCCAAAAAGTTGCTCCTTAAACAACATTTAGGAGCAGCACTCTGATGTAACATTTAAAGGAACAATATCTGAATTTATTTGTGTCTGGTTAAGAAAAATGCTTTTTATGCAGTGTTTTATGAGGTAAAAGATGAAATTGATAACAATTGACTAATAAATTGCGCGATCGAGCGAGTCCAGGCTCTTTTTAGAAGGAATAAGCAGTGAAATAGGGACAACCATTCTCTTTTCTCTGCCAACGGCACAATGAGATGTGGAGCTTTTGCAAAGTACCAGCTGTGCATAACAGGGTATGTAAACAGAATAGCATGGCATGCATATAAGTGTTGACCATTCACATAAGAAAATATAATTTATTTATGCGAGACGTAGCCATATATGTCAATGAAAACATAGAAAAGTCCCCCGATGAAGCCTTGTTTCCTCCTGGGGGTTGTTTACGCACAGGAGTCAGCGGAAAGCCAGAGTGGTATCAAACCGAAGGTTACGAGCTAGATGACATGTGAGGGTAAGCTAATGCTAGCTTGCCTTTGTGGTCATATACACAATAAGTCCAGTGTACAACAATTTAACGGTTGAAGATATTAGTCATACTGCGTATATTTCAGATGGCTGTCCTGCTGGGAATTATTTAAAAATACTCTCTTGTGCACCTTAAAAATGTCTCTGCTTTTGTTTTTTACATCCAAAGACTTTACATTTGGCTGTGTCGATAATGCACGGGCAGAAGCAGGAAGCCTGGAAGGTCCAGATTAAGAGAGGTGGAAACAGAGCACAGAGTTAGCATTGATGGTTGCTAGCAACGTTATTGTCTTTATGTGTCTGAGTCTTGAAAGGGAGTCACTCGAGTGACTCAACTTGTGATGTCACCCCCTGCCTCGTCAGTGACCGACAATCTTATGATGTTGCATTTGCAGCCTGACTCGATTTGATCCCTGCCAAGAAAGTACTAAAAAACGGGACCGGTACCATGGAACCATGATTATTGTAAAACCCTATTAACCAAGTACAGCTGGGGCATACAGTGCTGACATGGCACTACTAGAAAAGGGCCATAATAACTGATGTTACTTATATAACAATTACTTTTTGCACATAGGATTTGACTGTTTTGGATACCATTTTTCCTTAATGATTAAAATCATCATTCGAAAACTGCTTTTTGTATTTAATCAGGTAATCTTTCGTACTATTAACATTTGCTCATTGGTCTGAAACATTTATGTGGAACAAAAAAGCAAAAACTCCAGAAATCTAAAAGGGAAACACTTTTTTTTTTTTTTTACGCCACCATAATGAATAGTTATTACACTTCGCCAATTCTTTTCAGTTTTGAAAGTTTTATTACCATTACGGAATTTGTCTGCTTATAAATGGAGTATAACCAACCACATGGTAATGTCACTTATAATTTCATTTACTTTAAGATTGACAGCAGACTCCTTGTTGAATTCAAGGCTAACTGCTGCTGGCTTTCCTAAAAATCCATTTTATACAGGGGGAAGCAGCATGAGATTTGGCAAAGCAATTTTCAGCTAAAGAGAAGTATTGATGAAGCTATAACGCTGCACAATATGTCAGGTTATGTAAGGGAGCGAAAAAACAATGGAGACAACCCAGAGAGGATAGCGAGCTGATGACGGGGGAGGAATCATGTCTGACAGCGAGCAGGACTCGATATTTAAAGGTGATCCAGCGCTTGTACTACTGGGCTCTGAGCTGCTGTCAGTCTTTCATCTCTGCTGGGAGTTTGTGACCTTCACGCCTTCTAGATGCTGAGTGGCAACCAATGCTGACAGCTTTTCTCAGCTGAGTCATCATCTGACAGGGAAGGACTTTTAATAAGCTGGCAAATTTACTGATCAAATAGGCCGATTCATATTCCTATTTATTGGAGCTGGAGGAATCTTTTTTCTACATCCGTTATCAGACAATCATTAGCATTTTTTTTTATGTCAGCTTTAAGCTAACTGGCTACTGATCCTGTTTCAGCTGGAGAACCAAGTTGATAAGATATTCTCTTCTCCTGTCGTTTCTCTTGTGGTTTAATAACACTTTGGGTGCTTCCTTTGATTTTGCCTGTAGACGATGCAGCAGCAGAGGCTGATGAGTTAACTGTGGACCGCAGCTACGTGAAGAAGAAGCTGGAGCACGGACTAACGCGGATCTGGCAGGTCGGCACTCAGACATTACCTTTTTTTTGTTTTGGTTCCTTCCCAATTTATTTGTTTTTACTCAGGCCTTGATTCCCCTACGAGGGTCCCATCCTTCAAATGACCCAACCCATGTCTCTGTGTCTGTCTCCAGGATGTCCAGTTAAAGGTGAAGGTGTACATTCTGGGAACGGACATGTCTAACTTCAAATACGATGATTTCATAGTGGTGCTGGATGTCATCAGCAGGTACGCGTCAGCATCAGTCTAGACGGCTCGCTCTCGTTTCTGCTAATTGGTCTCCATTGTCTTGCATTCACCGTCTCCTCCTCCTCCTCCTCCTTGTGTCTGTGTCACACTAATCAGGTTGACCTGCAGGACTTTTTTGTGTGCTCTTTCTCCGTCAAAGTGTTAATTTTTTTTGAGACACATCCACTCAAAGAGAAAAAAAAAACCCTCCTACACCAGGGTCCATTAGAAAGGTTTTTATTAAAGAAATGTATTTTTACAGCTGACATTTCTGGTTAGATTTACTTGAATCATATAAACTGGAAATTCAAAGGATAATTACCTTTCCAGACTTTATTTCCGTACCATTGTGAAAAAGTGTTTTCCATACGTACATCCCTTAATCTGTTGTCCTACCTACTGATCTTTCTATAAATCAGTCCTTCTCTGTCAAGTCCCGTATGTAAAGGCTGGCCTCTACACCAGTATCCCAGACAAATCCACTGTGAAATATTAAATCTATTCCTTAAAAATCGGCTCTGGATGTTTGAGTTTGAATTTTTGACATAAAGTGTAAAAACACCACAGCTACGCTTATGTGTAATGTCACCCTGACTACAACTTACACAGCTTCTTTCTAGTTGTTGTCCTATGACCTGCTTTTGTTATATGTCAGCTCATTAGTAATCGCTTAAGCAACGTAATTTGATTTCAGCTTTTTCTTAGCACTGGAAGAGGTCAAGGTTATTTTCTGCCACGTTTAAAACGTATTCCATTATATGATGTTTATATTCAACTAATTTAAATGTTTAATTGGTTAGGTTTGTAGTAAAAAATATAAAAGGTTGTAAATCTTGCCAAACATACTCATATATCAACAAAAAACAAGGACAAGTGTAGTCATTCTGCTCATTTTACACTAGTAGTGAATTTTGAAAACTTTACAACATGCATAGGAGGAAATATAGAGTGAAGAAGTCAATAGTCTAAAACAGATCATTAGATAAATTACTACTTTTCTTAGTCCAACGCATGATTAAAAATAGAAGTTTATGCATGCTTGATAAAAAGTGCAAACAACTGTAAGGAAATAGATAAAAGCAACAAATTAGCTAGTTGTTAGATGATTACATTTTTTTGTTTAGCATATTATTCACACTCTGCTTGCTTTTGATTATCCTGCCCCCCCCCCCTTTTTTGACTGCAGGTTACAGTTATGAGGAAAGTGTATTTGTTTTGCCGCTCTTTGCTGTCACTCAAGTTCTCTTTTTTTCTCTGAAATTGTCTTACATGCCAAACAAATAAATACAAACAACATCATCTTAACTTTTTTGACATAGAGAAAATGGTCTTTTAAGGACTCTAACTTTCAGTTCTTCCATACTGCTCTCAATGCATCACTTTCGACCAAATTTATATAATAAAACATAACATAGTATGATACAAAATAAAGTGTTACATATGTTACAGTATAATTAAGCACAATAGAATACTATGTAGGTTATATAAATGATGCAGTGTGATGTAATACATTATCCGTTCATGATATGATGCAACACAATATAATACAAAACATGATAACATATATTACCAACTGTGATATGGTACATTAGGCTACCACAGCATTCCTCATGATGCAGTATATAAGGCACCATGTGATCCGATACATATAGTATATTTAAATTAGGGCTGTCAAACGATTAAAAATTTTAATCGCGATTAATCGCATAATGTTGATAGTTAAAACGAGATTAATCACATATTTTATCCTTTTATTTCTGAAAGTGTAATAGCCTGTATGGGCATTTTAATATGCAATTTTGCAATAAATGACACTAATAAAATACATGCTTGTACAAAAAATATTTTTATTTTGTTATTTTTCAAACACTTTTCAGAATTGGAATGAAAACATCCTGGTGCCAAATGTTAAACTCTGGACTATAATGGCTAAATGACTAATCATGACGCACTGATGTTTACACAGTGTGTAAACAAATGTGTAAATAAATACCTGTTTTCATGCCGATGTATTTTTTTTTTGCCTCTTAAACAAAGATAGACATGGTATTATGCATAAACATATAAATTAATAAAAATTGTACATACATCTAATTCTGAGCTTTCACACCAACAATAACTTCTTTGAATATTTTTGCTTGCTGTTTATATCCATATTCATAGAGTTTAAGCCTGGAAAAAGGTTTTAAATCTCCAGGTCATTCCAGTCTTACACTTTGCTTGCAACTGGGCAGGAGCTTAATACCCTGAAAGAGACTGTTTAGGAACTGTTTAGTAACTCCAGGTACTTCGTTTGGCAACGTGATTCATCCTTGGTTTGTCAAATACAGAGACAACAAATTAATAAGCATTAAAGTATGGTTTATGGGTTGGGTTTCTGCAATGTTCTCAGCATGTTAAATGCTCATCTTCAGAACCAATGTCTGCTCAAAATGGTGATCTGCACCATGTAATCTACTTTCAGCAGTTATCACCGGTTATTGCACCGTAAACTGCAGAGTTGCTCTGTCTGCCTTTACTACCGTCGGCTCCTATGGCGGAGGGATATTTCAGCTGGATACAAAGTGTCTAGTGCAGGCAGGTCTCTTAATAACCGCTGTTTCGTCACTTATTTTAGAGCCCAAATAAGCGATTTCACTTTCAGAAACCTGTCCCAAAAAACCGCAACCCGTGACTCATGAAATTTAGAAGCGCTTTTAGAAAAAAGAAAGCCCAAAGTCGCATGTGTCCGAGGGTAAAAGAAACTTCACGCTCAGAGCGCGGGTGTGTTTTGCTACAGTCTCTACGACTCTTGAAACTACGGTAAGCGCCGAGGGTAAAAGAAACAGTGCGGAGAGCACGGGGGGAAAAACATTAGGGAACAGTGTGTGTGTTTTGACGCGCGATTAACGGCGACAAAAAAATTGTCTGCGTTAAAATGGGTTTACGTTAACGCCGTTAATAACGCGTTTAACTGACAGCACTAATTTAAATACATGAAACTGGACTGGGTCGAGTCCCAATTGTTTCCGGTTTGAAAAGCTAGATTAAAAAAAAACAAAGCAGTCATAGTACAAACACAGCTGAAGTTTAAAAATCTATGTCGATAAGGCAAGAAAAAAAAAGAATAAAATAGAAAAGTATGATAGTATTTCAGAACTCTATCAGCCTTTGATCACATTAATCTGGATTTTTTCCCCCCCAAGATTCTGGACATTTTATATGTATCGTCATGCTCTGATGGATTTTCTTTTCCTCTGGATTATTTTCTCTATTTCTTGTACCGGCCTCATCATTCTGGCTCTCTTTTTCAGGCTGATGCAGGTTGGTGAGGAGTTCTGTGGCAGTAAATCAGAGGTCCTGCAGGAGTCTATCAAACGCCAGAGTGTAAACTACTTCAGAAACTATCACAGGTGAGGAGAACAAACTGGTCTGTTTGACAACGTGAAAGTTACAGATGAAAACAATCTCTTATTTAGAGCAAAAGCCTCGTAGATTTTAAGTTTGTCCATAAGGAGCTAGACTTCTATGCAAAATATTAGCCACTGGCTGATTCTAACACTCCGTCACTTGCATAATCCTCTTTGGAATAGACGTGTAATTACATGGCAACTCTTAGTGGGGGGAAAGAAATCTCTTTTACATCTTGATTACATTAGAGTCTGCCAATCTCATGAATATGCCCTCGCTGTCTGTCACGGACGGCGCCCTGTCATCGGAGAGGACGCGCATTGATCAGCAATAAGGTTACGTGTCAGGGGTCATTGATGAAATGTCCAAAGATCGAGTGACACGAGGCAGAAATCATGAATACGTTTTAGGGTTCACGGCGATGAGATGGAGGCGATCTGGGTGTGAAAGCCTACTTATGAAGAAAGACCGGTGGCACATAAAGTCTCTGATGTCTGCACTACAGATGAGGAGGCCTCCTGTGTAGCTTAGCGGCTATTAAGTTCAATTTGACTGTCTGCCGGTGCAGCAGCGACAGTAATTTTATCCTTTTCCCAAAGTGATTTCCTTTTTTTAGTTCGAGCATCTTTTGATTCTCAAACAAACACATTTTAAAAAATATATCAGTGTGGTAAATTTTAGAGTTTTGTGTATGTTCTGACCCTATTTGAAGGCAGCGACGTGTTCTTTCTTCCCATCTCGCGCTCTGTGTTCTGTCACATCCTATATTTCAAACACCTTTAAGACATAAAAGGTGTCCTGCAGTGTTTAAAGTGAGCACGGCGATGACATGTTACACAGTATGAGCCGATATTAAACTGGCAGGTGAACGCCAGGGTGGCCTCTTTTAGCTGTTAACACATCGAACCCTGTTACAGACCGGACCCATCCCTCTTCCTTCCTGCTGAGAACGGATGACCTTTTTGCTGGTTTTGTTCTTGTCCAAGCTGTTAATCCCGGACACAGGAGCATCGTATATTAGCTGTTTAGCTGATGCTGTTTTATTTATTCATTTTCTCATCTTTGTGCTCGTTTCATTTGGCCAGGGCACGACTGGAAGAGCTCAGGATGTTCCTGGAGAATGAGACGTGGGAACTGTGTCCAGTCAAGTCCAACTTCAACATCGCCCAGCTCCATGTGAGTAAAAGACGAGGGAAGCTGATGTAAGGCAGCTTTCCTGTGCCTCGTTCACAGATGGCACACCTCAATATTAGAGATTTGCATAACTATCTAAATCTCTTATGTATCTGGCACCGAAGCTTTTGTGTGAATGAGTCTGTGTGTGTGTCTTTGTGTTTTTGTTGCTCATTATATAACCCGGATGAACATTTAAACGACTGATGTCCCCAGTGGTATGTAGATTGGGTGATTTTCTTTTTCCCACCACGCTCTTAGGTTGCAGTTAATAAATCTCAAAAGTTGAATGTCCCAGTCTCATTTATTTCAAGTGTACCTGACGTCCTTCACATATAATAACTCACCACAAGAAAATCTAAATGCGTGGTCCACGTGTTTAGCGCGTCTTAACTAGGACATAAGTGATCAGTGCAATTCCCGCCACTTACAGAACCAGCCAGAATGTGGATGGTATCTTCAGAGTCTTGGATTGGTCCTCTGGGGTGAATAAAGTACGCATTATGCTCCCCATTATGCATGAGACTTCCTAGACTGATTTAAGTAGGTCCAAATTGTATTTAGTGAGCTTATTTATGGTTTATGACTGTGGCACACATGCACCATCATTAGAGAATTTAAAGGACAGGATATGCCATAATCGTAGCCAAACTGGGCTGGGATCACTCCGGGTTATTTAATTTTACATTCTTGGTTGTGGCGCATCTGCTATGCACATTGCATCACACCACTGCTTTGGCTACATCCATATTTTTTTTCTCTATAAGCAGCTGCAGTGAAAAATCCAAATTGTCCTTCCCCAATACAAAATATATGATAAATCCCCTTGTACATAGAAATCAGTGTGTGTTGGTCTCCTTGTGGAATTTGGTTCTCTGCTGTGAAAGAAGGGAACACGCCTCCAAACTGCTCATGGACTGGTTGACAGAAGTAGCGTATTTTCCAAACCATAAGGCGCACCATCAATTTTTGAGAGGGTTTAAGGACTTTAAGTGCGCCTTTTAATCTGAAAAATACAATATGTTGGTTATTTTCTGGCTGCAGTTCAAATGCAAAAACACATTAGCCATTGTGACTTGTGAGAAGTCACAATTTCCCACATTGTGACTTCTCAGGTTTTGTTTTATTTTTTTTATTGCGCAATTCTGACTGCAGTTGCCAAAATACATGCAAATATTGCTGTGCCTTTTAAAGTACCGCACAGCATGATGGGCTTGGCGATGCAACGCTCTCTGTGCTGAATTCTCCCATACCTGCATCCTCTCATATTGCCAGTAAACCGATGGGACTATTAACAGTGATTTCTCCTCTGCAACAAAGATTAAACTGATGATAGAGGAAAATACCCATATTTCTAAGGAAGTTTTGTAGATGCTTTGTACAGATATGTTTGGGCTGCTAACATTGTTGTTTCTTTGGGAATGCAGCAGGTAACAAAAATGTTTGGCAAGTACTAGGATTATGGTCACACTAAAACAAGATGCCCCAGATTTGCTGCAATCCTGGTGTGTTTAAATGGTCCTGGAAGTCCTGGAGACCGTATTTCCAAGTGGGCAGCTTCAGTCGCCTAGCCCCTTTTTTCAGTTGCACATTTTTGTTTTCATTTCTTTTTAGGTTTGGTACAATGCAACCGAAATTTTGTGAGTGAAATCTTTAGTATACGTTTGGTGTGATTAATATATGTGTCCCAAAGCCATTATTTTCCTTCTTTATTACTTCCTGGTCATAATGTTCTAAAAATACAATCTTAAGTTCTTACATACAAGGCAAGTTGACTTTTGATCAGAACTCAAGAAGTAAAACGACTTTAAGAACCAAGTTCAGTTAGATTGTCGTGAATTACTGAGAATCTACCCAACAGTTTCATTCGCTAATTAAAATTCACAAAATTTCACAGATTTTAAAACCGTTTTCTCTGAGATGGTGTAAATTACATTTCGTTCAGATAAAAGCTCTGATTTTGTGGTCCCATCCTCTCTGATCTAGGAGTTCAAGTTCATGGGACAGTGTCGGTCTCCCTCCGTGTCCCCCAGCAGACAGGCTGCGTCCTCAGCTGCTCCGGCCCTGGAGGAGCTCTCCCTTTTCCAGCAGTTTCATCAGGAAGGGAATCCCTTTGAGATGCACATTGAGCCCAAGGAAGAGGAGACGGAGGATGTGCTCGCTTCTAACGGGGTACGGATTCAGAACTAAGTCATCGCAAGTTTGCAAGTCCGATCGCTTTTTGGGGTTTTAGTAAATAAAATAAAAAAAGAGTGGAAAAATAAAGGATATATCTTATATGGTTGTATTTGCTCTTCACAAATTATCCCATCCAACTTCTTTAGTTATTTTGTAAATATTAGCACTGCTTTTTCAAGGTTAGTATTGGCAGCAAACAGACATTCACCTTTACTCTCTCTTTTATATCTCATTAATGAGTCTGTGTAGTAAAATAATCAAGTGTTTTAATGAACGTTCTGTAAACGTAGATACTGATTTACATTAAGTTGTTGTTTAGTTTCTGATATCCAATCATCTGTTATTGGAAATAGTTTTTATTCCTAATTAAACTAATTCTCAACTAAATGGATCTAAATTTACCTTCAGCTGTTGGCCTTGTCACTTTTAATACATACCAAACAGACCTGGAAAAAATCTGCCCTTAGAAAAATTTCCTTTTTTTTTTGTCACACTTTAGTTTTTCAGATCAAACATTTTCGTATAATACGGAGATAACTTGATTGAAGACGAAAAGCAGTTTCCAGGTCCTGCTTTAATTATATAGTGAAAAAAGTAATCCAAACCAGCCTTTCCCCATATAGAAAACCATATTTTACATTTCTTAGAAAACTGAGTTTTATTTGAAGAGCCTTACCCTTAAATGTTTTCGGTCAGACCTCTCCAATAAGAAATTGCATGAATGTGTCCAACAACATGAACTAGGCTACAAGCTCTGAAAAAGCAATACGCATGCCCGGACCCAAAGACACTCAAAACCAACTGTTAAACAAAGACATTAACATCTGTCAGTATGGAAAGGGCTGCGCTGCATTGCTACGGCTTTTTGGGACTCCTGTGAACCTCATTGAGAGACATTATCCCCAGCTGGAGATGACATGGAATATTGGCAAACCTTTCCAGGAGTGGCCAACTAAAATGACTCCAAGATCGCCATGAGGACTCATCAAGGAGGTCACAAAAGAACCCAGAACTGAATCTAGGAGGGAACAGAGACAGCAGTAGATCAATAATCAGGCCTCAGTCGCAGCAGCTGTCAAATTGTCGGTGTATCTGACACACCGAATGACTTGCCACACTTTATAGAACCACTCTCTATCAGAAAATCCCAAAGGCAAACGTTCAATTTGAGGCGTTAAGCTTGAGTACACAGCAGTTACGCAGCGGGGCAATTATCTGAAGCACACCAGCAAATCCACCTCTGATTGACCAAAAGACAATATAGTGATTGTTTTGGATTGGCCTGGCCCAAGTCTGGACTTAGATCTGATTGGGACCCTTTTGTATGACCCTGAACAGGTAATCTACTTTAAAACTGCTTCAATGAAGCTAAATTCCTCCACAGACTCATTACCAATAAGAGAAAGCACAAAAAGTGAAACAATATAACAGTCAACATTCTGTATTTTTATAACATTTAATTCATTCACTATCTCTTTCACTGAAAATCCTATACCTTTTGGAAGGCATGCATTTAAATTTTCATCTGAGACATGAATGAATATTTTAACCTCTTCTACCTGAACCCACCCACTTCACTGCTCTGTTCGTTTTCCTGACATTTTTTCGCGGCGTGGTGGATCTGATTTTGACCCTCTTTGATTGCCGTCCCCTCTGATTTTCTCCAGTACGAATCGGACGAATTGGAGAAGAGCGTTTATCAGGACTACGACAGTGACAGCGATGTCGCCGATGAGCTCAAGCAAGACTACGTCGATGAGCAGACAGGCGACGCCCCTCTGAAGAGGTAAGACCCAAGTGGCCTTATTACACGACATCGCTTCAAACTGACACACAGGCCGGGCCTTTTGAGGTGTGTGTACAGAGGCACAGACTAAAGAAACACACATTGATCTCTCTTTAAATCTCTCCCTGAAGGTGTTTCTAAAAATTGTAAAATTATTCCTGTTTTTTTTTTTTTTTTTTTTTTTTTTTACGCCTTTAGCAACAGCCAGTTTAGTTCACCTCTACTGAACCCCTCTTTACAGCCAAAATGTTTCCAAAAGCTTATTTTTCTGTCCACCGCCTCCTAAATGACAGCTTTAATGTATTATACAATGAATCAGCTTTTTAGTACTGGTGAATATTTGGCCTTTTTCTGGCATAGGCCTGTTTATTCTAAAGTTGCAATTAATTGATTGCAGCTTTGGAGTTTTTTTTTTAATTTAATTTTATGTTTGTTTTCAGGATATGAAAATTTTTAATGTCCCTGTAACCGGTCCAAATAACACCAGCTTAGGGCTTCTTTCTCCCAGCCAACACACACTCTGCTAGAACAAGAATAAAGTTCTTTTTGCCTGGGACATTTTATATTAGATTTTTATATTTCAATTACAGGACGTTCCCTGGAAATAAGAAGTTTTGCAAGTTTGCTGCTATCCAGCAAACTTTGCAGATCCTCTGGTTTGATTTTTCAGTCTGAAATCTAAAAACTAATATATATTAGATTTGCTAGTGAAAGTCTTTAAACTTTTCATTAAAGTTATTCAGTTTTCATGGGGATCTTTAAATCAGATGGTATTATTGTGTCGGTACCTATAACAAAATTGAAATGCTATTGCCAAATTACAACTCTGTCCTCTGTTTCCATCTTCATTTGTACAATCAGGAGACATGGCTACTAAAATGCTAATTTTCTATTAATGAAAGCAATGCTTACAAAGGGTTAATCATTGAATGGGTTGCATGAACACGTCCAGGTATAAGACATTTCCTGCAGTGACAGCAGCCAAGGTGATGACTTCTGACTAATTTGGCTCATTGAGCTTGGTGTCAGGGATGCAGTGCTCCAGAATCATCCGTTCAAAGCCTTTCCCAGCAGCAGCTGCATCTCTCACCCTGTCTAATGGGTTCTGATAGATCAATTACAGGACTTTGACCCGCACCGGCAAATCGTTTCTAAAGATTAGTGGTATTAACATGAATTTCTTTCACATGCTTTCCCCCCTGCTTTCTCCCCCGCCGCCTCCTGCGTGCATCAGCGTGTCCCGAGAGACCATAAGAAGCAAGAAAAAGTCAGATTACAACCTCAGCAAGGCCTGCGCGCCGATCCTCACCAACACCACCCTCAACGTCATCCGGCTTGTTGGTAGGGGCTGCACACACGCACAGGAACCCTTTATACAAGTTACCTTATCCTCCTGAGGGGCTCAGACTCAGCGGCGGCTGCCCTCCCGCCTGCTGACATTTCAATTTAGTCATCAATTAAGCAAATCACTGGCGATTGACACACTCTGTGTCTGTGTGACTGAGCTGCATGAGTAACGGTTAGCCTTCACCCTGAGCTGTGACCATACTTTTAAAAGGTGCCGCTCGTACGTTTCTGCGACGAGGCTTGGAGGAAATCTGGAGCCCCTCGTAGATAAAATGTGATCCTGGCTGACGTGGACCTTGTCTAAGGATCTTCTTGGAGAGATCATAAATCAGAGTAGATGATTATCGAGACACAGAAGTTAGGACTTGAACCCAATGAATTTAGATTGACTCAATTTTCCTTTGCATATAGAGGAAAAAAAAAGAAAAATAGAGGACTCTGTTTTACTTTTTGTTTTATTTCTCAGGACTAGTTGTACAGGGTTTTTAAGAGAAGAAAAACTTGAAGTCATTTCCAATACACTGTCTGCAGGAATATGATGGAATAAGATTGAACCCGGAGCTCTCAGTACTGAATTCAAGAGAAAGTCTGTAATAAATGAGTTTGAGGAATATTTCTGTCTCAGAGGCAATGCCAGCAAGATTGAGTTTATTCCTTCTCCTCTCTTCCCCTCATCAGTTTTTACTCGGTAGAAACCTTGTTACACCCCCGTACCTCTGTATTTATAGCCTTTATTACCTTTCTGCTAAATTAAGTCTTTGCCATTTGTGTGGAACCGAAGGATACTGCTGTTCAAGTTGTTCCCTAAAGGATGCAGCTCCCCCATGATTCACTTACTGTGTTTTAACCCTTTTTAATGTCCCAAAACGTTTACTTAAGGTTTGAACAGTTTTGTTGCTTGTAAACTACTGCTGGCTTTTAAAGTGCTTAAGCCTTTATGGTACCATTCAACCTGGGATACAAACAGCACTGCATTAATGCAAGTATGTGAAATACCTGTTCTTTCTTTGCATCCTTTGTTTTCAGGAAAATACATGCAGATGATGAACATCCTGAAGCCGATAGCCTTTGACGTCATCCACTGCGTATCACAACTCTTTGACTACTACCTTTATGCTGTATACACCTTCTTTGGACGCAATGACATGGTAAGGACATATTGCTCTTATTGGTCTTAGAGCTTTGTACCAATTTCTTTTTTTTTTTTCTTTTTTTTGAGGTTGACTTTTTCTTGTCTTTGATCCAGATATCTATTAGCTTAATGCTATAATCTGGTATAGCACATCAAAAGATGATATTTATCTTTGATCTGCACAATGTCCCTTTTAAATAAAGTAATTATGTATAGCCAGCAAAGTTTGACATTAGGGTTTTCAATAAAAAAACAAAAATTCACATTGTTACTAAAAGTTATGAAACCAATCTAGTTAAACCTGGTTTGCACGGCAGGATAATTATTCAAATTTTTGCCCCATCTCCCCTGACGGATATTTCCTGCTTATCGGGATGGATCTTAAGAAAATTTTTAAGAGATATTCCTGCCATGCATGATGGATTAAGAGTGATCTTGTCTGCTCCAAAGGACATTGGGACCATTCTGACCTCAAATTGGGGATATTCAACATGTTGGATTGTCTTGGCTCAATATCGTAGCGTGTGGGGTGTTTCCTGAGGACAAACAAGCATGTAGCCTGTTAAATGTGACATGTAGCCAATCAGAAAGCAAGATGAGAGAAATATGGAGAAAGTAAACACAACTGTGCACAATGGCCTTAGACAATGTAAAAATATTGTTTAAAAATGGCCAAAAGAGAAAAGCCATCACTAAACAGAGGGGGAGGATTTCACTTCCAACTCCCCAGTGTTTACAGCTCGGTCCTCCAACACATTTCAAAGAGATTACATCAGCAGTCTCATCATGATTCAGGTGACCAAGTTCTCCACTTACACTAAGCAATAGCTTCTAACGATCCAGGACAGAGACGGGTGGGTCATTGATTTGCATCTGACTTAGAATGCACCCAGGAGGATGGGCCTCCATGTCCTTAAAACAGCAGTGCACCAACTGCAGGTTGCTCAAGTGTGAGCCACCAGCATTGACAAAGACTCCTGGATAGGTGTTGAAACGTTTTCAGAAAGAACTGAACAAAAGTCCGGTTGCCTCTGATTTAAGCCTGTTTGCTGTTGTGATGACCCGGATAACTGAGAATTTGCACAGGCATTGTTTAAAAATGCAGCTGCTGTCAACTCTATAACTCTTTTTGGTGCAAAATGTTGATGAAATAATGAGAAAATCAGCCCAATTACTGTCAAAATGTCTTAATAATAGTGTGATTTAACAAGGCTTTCTGTTGTGTACAACACTTTTTAGTTTAATACCATTTGTGAAATAAAGTCAAGATTTTTTGACACATTTTAAAAACATTTTTTAACAGCCGTTGTTATAAATTGGTGTAATTAGCGTAGTTTGCACTGGCAACGGTGACAGTAACGACAACATCTTATTATTTTGTTCATGTCCCTAAACAACACTGGTAATTGCAGTTTGGTTTTATTAACTTCCCAAATGTTTCCTTTTTACATAATGCAACAAAAACTTCACTAAAGTTGCATCTCAGTAAATAAGAATATAACTGAAAAGTCATTTTTGTTTTTGCAGTAATTTAATTCAAAACTCATACCGCTCATGTCCCACAGAGTGACAGGTTTTGTTTATTTCTGTTAATTTTGGGAGATTATGGCTTGGAGTGAACAAAAATTAGAATTCGAATATTAGAGACGACCAATTAAAAGGGTTTCTAGGAGAGAAATATTATAGTTATATCCCATATAAGTATGTGTGTGTGTGAATGTTATGGTCTGCCTACGGGGAGGACTACTGACTTTTTTGTTGCAGAGGTTTCCAGAAGACAGTCAGTAACATTTTTCAGCAGGGTAAGCGACAAAAGCTTTTTTCTAAAGAACCTTGATGTTCATAGAGTGCTTTATTCAAGCACAGCCATAGAAAGTTAAGTGAAAAGAAAAATGTGGTTGAAAAGGGCTAAAAAGCTTTAGCTAAAACTTTAGCCATCAGTGGATTTAGCAGAAAAGCTAGGTCAATCGTTTGGGGGAGAATCCTAAAGGTTGCACTGCAGGCTTGAGTCAGAGCTTCAGTAGTCATCACACATAAATGTATCCTTGACATGGCCTACTGCCTTCACAGTTCATGTGTTATCTTGTCTTTAAGTAGAGACAATGTATGAAGCAGCTTAACTGGGTCAAGAAGAAATACGTAATCTGTCTCTCATTGGTCCAAAGTCTGATTTAATGTTAAAGTTTAAAAAAAAACAAAACAAGCATTTAATTGGAAATGAACATCACAGAGTTTGAGGGAAGAGTGGAGAGGCAAATTGATTGGCCTACACCCCTCAGAGAATCCGTGGGGTATGTCAAAAGGAAGATGAGGGAGATCAACAACAGACCCAACAAGGCAGACTCGCTGAAGGCTGCTTTTAAAGCAACCGGGGGATCTTTTCTATCTGAACAGAGCCACAGACAGATCACATTCATGCCACAGTGCACTGATGCAGTAAATTATGCAAAAGGAGGCCCAACCAAGTATTAAGCGCATACACTTTACAGTACATGAACATACTTTTCAGTTGACTGACATTCTTGTATTAGAGATCCTTTTTCTGTGTTAGGCTAGTATAATGTTTTCATTTTTGGAGAAACCCATTTGCGATTTTATTAGCTGTAAGCCATAAGCCATACATTTTTTTTGGAATAAACTTTTACCATATCCTCCACCGCTTGCTTAAATCCCAGAATTTACTTATTTTAATTTCATAAGCTGTATCTTACCCATGAGGGTCAAACAAGGCTCTCCATGGATGTTCGTGTGTGGTTCACATTTTGTGCGCCCAGAGTGTTTATTTCAACAGCAACAAAAAATTTGAATAGAGGATGAACAAAAAAGACTAGAAGCCATATCGTCACATATAACCATATCATCACATAATAAATTGTTGGTAAAATTAGAGACCTCTGAGTGGAACAAATAATCTAATTAACCCCAGAATAATATAAATACAGATGCATATGTCTTCCAATGGCTTGTGTATGGGCTTCTGAAAATGATACTAAGGCCCTCAGAACGTATGTGCTGCATTTCTTTGTGAACTAAGTAGAGCGGGGTGATAAATCAATTTTATCGATTAATTCGAATTTGCAATTAATGATTAGATTTTTTGGAAAATCAATATTTTCATTTATTTATTTATTTATTTATTGCCGATGCAGATAAACAATATATATCAGTCCTGAAAGTGGAAATTGTTTTGGTAAAAGCTTGCAATGTTTAATATATGTTTAGGAAAATATATTGTGGAAATACTCAAAAGAGGAAACTTTTTTTTTTTTACAGAGAATTTCTGCTACATGTTGATCGTGGCGCATCTCCACACCAAAATAAAAGCCGCCACACCTTCAGAGTCAATTCAAAAATATGTTAAAACAATGTAACACATATGATATAGGATGGCTACTGTATATTTGTGCACTTATTCTCATAACAATCAGAGGTTAAAATTAATTTAAATATTGTGAAACATTAAAAATGTACTTTTGAAAAACCAACTCCTCCGGCTCCTGTCTGCCTCGCAGCGAAGCTGCTAGTGAATGAAGCTACTGGCTGCTGCTCTGCAGTCAATAAAGAAGGAAAACTAAAGACGACAGTCCAGTGTTTCCTACTTAGTGACTCGTATTTGGGGACTTTTCAGACCCCTTTCTGTGTTTTTGGCAATTTATCAGCTTCTTTTGAAAGCAACAATCTGTCTACCGTTACTGTTTCAGGATAACTGCTAGAGCTGTGTGGGACTCCCCTATTCCCTCAGCGCTGTCTCACAGGCACAGGCAGCTGTTTGAGTGTTGTGAAAGGCAAATTATTGCACTATTAATCACAATAGGGACACTCATCTTTGTTCAAGCAGAACCTTTTTATTTTTGCCTTATTTTAAGGTTTGCGGTTCAAGCCCAATAGGGAAATTCATTTTGGTTTAATTTTTTTGTGGTGTGTTAAATAAAAACAAAGTTTATTTGAATGATTTCCTTATTGTTTCTAGTTGTTGTTTTTTTTAAAGAAAAAAAATCTGTTAAAATCGTAAATTAAATTTATTCTGAAAAAATTGGTGATTTTATATTTAGGCCATATTGCCCATCCCTAGAACTAAGTATAATTTTCAATGGGATAAAGTAGGGATGAAAGTTATTGATTATTAAGTTAATCTAAAGCTGTTTGATCTTATCGATCGACTAATGCTTAATTGATAAGCGGCCATTTTCTTAAAAACCTACTTTTCTCTTGTATCAAGAGTGTATTTCCATAACATGAAGGATTTTTTTTTTTTAAAACAATATGCTGAATTTTAGGAGGAGGCACATCATTATACTTCACCAGTTTCCTGTGCCACCTGTAGTAAATACTGACTGAATAAACAAAAATTTAAGTTTTTCTCACATATTACCATGATAATTTTATAAATTTTGGATATTTATAAAATGTAACAAAACAATAAACTATTAAGTTACTGAATAGAAACAAATAAATTGAACAGAATAAAATATATGAGTCATTAATAATGCCCACTAAACCCTCTTCATCAACCATGCTTTTTACATCATGTCTTTGTCATCTTACATTTTGTTTGCAAAATGCTGTCCACTTTTCATCACATTCTTGCCCTATAGAGCACATCAGTGAGTTTTGGTTGAGAAGTTGACTCTGCTCTGCCATGCAGCCCAGCAGAATGGGAGCTGTTTAGCTGACAACTTAAGGATCTTGTTCAGTGTTTATAATTTAAAAAATAACTGCACGGAAAGCATTTTGCATACTTGTCATTAAACTGTGCAAAAATAATCCCACACTGGACTGTGTTTTGACCGCTTGACGTTGCTTATGCCATTACTTTTTTTAGGTTACTACTGTGGTCTGGATCCACTTTAGAATGAGCTGCAGCGCCCTCTTCTGTATTGTGGCTCTACTACATGCCTGAAAGAGGGTCGATCTAAGTTTACGTGATCATTTAATTGGATAGAATAAACTTTAGCCTCATTAACCATTAATCGACAATTAATCGTAACTTGATAATTTGTTTGCTTCCCTAGTGTAAAGTATTAAGAAACAACTGTTGGCTGAGTTGGTGTGGCTTTTTTATGGCTAAAACTAAACTCCTTTTAATAGAGATGAATTCCTTTATGATTTTTTTAGATTATCTCCAGTGCTGAGTCGTGTTTGTTGGTAAAAGTTTCAGTTGAGGGTTAACGTTTCCTCCGTTTTCTCATTTACACTCAAAGTATTACCGGATCTATTTTTGTGGGGTCAACCATCAGCAGACCTTTTAATTTAATCCTCTTTACATTTAACGTTTTAATTCTGTCTTGAAAAGTGTCATATTGGGAACCTGCCTATTTTCATTAATGGGTCTCACTGAAAGACACACACAGTAAAATGTTAATGTCTCTATGAATTTTTAAAGAGCTTCTGGAAAATTTACCCCGCACATTTGCCGCTGCCGCGACCCCCACTTTGCTCTCTCTTACACCACTGGAATCAAGATTGAGCTGCTTGACTTTTCTCTGTTAGAGAGTAATGGTCGGGCATTAATATGTAAAAGAGTAAATATGCCCATTATCTGTCTAAATAACCACGCTTTGACACTGTCACACATGCGCTAAAGATGCACGATGTGCCTCGCTCACAGATTCTCCATCACTGTTAACAGTAATGAGTCAGGCAGCTGCGGGGGATGGGAGAGGCAGATTTACACGTCTTTGGAAAAAGTGATTAATGTTTCAAAACTCTGGGAAGTTGCACCCCATGGGGATAACTTTAATATGTCTGCTCTGGAAAAAGACAGTAGAGGGTTATAAAAAGGAAGAAAAAAAAAAAGACCTTCACGACAGAGTTGCAAACTGAAAGATGAACGTAAGAAATGTGGGAGCAGAAAAAGTTGAGGTTTAAGACCAAGACACCAGAGTGGGAGAACTTAACAGAAAAAGAGGGAATAGATCAAGAAAGCGTCACACACTTCCATAGAAAAATGGCTTCCCTGAAAAACGAGCAATAACGCATAAAAAGGTTATTTTTCTGTCCCAGCTCATGACTCACAGAGGGCTGTTTTTAAGGGATGTTGTCTGGTGTGTCAATCTTGAAATTGCCTCTGATTTCAAAAAATAAACTTGGGTCCTTTAATGTTCGGCGTACAACCGGAGCGCAGTGAAAACCCCAAACGCACAGTTTGTCAAATTGTCTCAAACTCACAACTGAGATTTTTTTTTTTTTTCTCTTTACACTGGACTATGCCTGCCCTATGTCCTGTAGGACCTTCATGATCATTTGAGTGTCGACAAATCTGGCGACCCTAATTTCAGGGTGAAGTCAATCGTGACCCTACTGCACTCTTGGTATCCTGAACATAGTTTTTTTTTTTCCACTCTTCTTTTGGCCCTCCCATCACATCATTCATTGCTGAATGAAGCCGCCTGTGGATATATATATATATTTTTTTTCTTCTCTTTATCTTCTTTTCTTTTGCTTGAAGATCATCAGTTGTTTGATTCAGCTCCTTGGTCAGACCCTTAGACTAGTGGTAGGACGCCAAGATCATAGCACTCACAGAATCAAGAGACTTTAGTGGCTTTGTGCCACCCAGGTGTGGGTGTGGAAGCCAAGCCTTCAGGAGGCAGGTCAGGCCAACATCATGGATAAGCTACTATGTTCCTCCACCCATGCTTCCACCACAGTAATGCACTACCACAGTCTCCCCGCGGATGCTTCATGCATACTTGGATGGGGCGGACACCTTCACACTTCATCACGTGTAATGGAGAAAGCTCTTCCTGTCCAAGACCCTGCCGAAGAAATGCGCATTCCAGCAGATTCTTATGTGAAGGGGGCTTAGTTGAGGTTCTTTGGTGTTTTAAACATAATGAAGCCTGTGCTATATCGAACCTCTGCTTTAGTATATTCTGTTCAAACCTAATTATTGACTATCAAAGAGCTGAGAGATATACAAGCAACATTTAGTGGAACTTTCAACGCAGTCTTTTGATTTAGGAAGCAAGTGTATGGTCTGATTGCTCATTAGCAGATTCCAATTTATTTCGACTGAGTTGTGTTGCTCTTAAATTAAAAGGCTGTTTAAGTGTGAGGCAATAACGGTGTGCAATTTATTTCTCTCATTACCTCCATTAATCTGCTTCTGTTTGTTTTGGGAGTTTTTTTTTTTTTTTTTTTAGTTTTTTTTTCCAGTCTTGTTGCAATTTCTCCACATTGTTGCTTTTAAAGTTTGTGTGTCTTTGCTTCTCGTTTTTCCTTTCTGCTGCCTGTCCGACCATCTATAGCCCGTCCCAAGCCCATCTCTGCCCACCTATAGTGGCAGAGAGGCAGTCCCAGCCAGGGTGGTGGGCCCTGCCTGCTTGGTAAGCATTACATCCTGACACGTGATGACTAACATGTGGGCTGCAGTAGCTTTTTAACCAGAAGTCTAGCCAACATGTGTAGTTTGGTCCATTTGAGCCTCCTCGGATGCGTGTGACTTGCTCTCCCCGACCCAAGCACATCTCCTTATCGATTGTGCAGAATTTTCTTGTTGAGTTTGCAGTGCTTTTACCCTCTCCGTACCATTATTGTTTCTTTTTTTTTTTTGTTCCTGGGCTGTCAATTCAGAGATTGTTTGGTTTTGATGTCTGTTCTTCCCAGTTGCTCCTCCATCTTTTGGGATTAGAGTCAGCTCGAGGCAGACGGCAGCTACCCCCCTTGTTTCTGTTGACATGAGAAGAGAGCAACTATTGCAGTTTGTGTGTGTTTCTTGTAAAGTAAGATGCCAGTGCGCTGTGCAGATTCTCACCGTGTGTGTGTGTGTGTGTGTGTTTGTGTATTTGTGTGTGCCTTCCACAGTATGAGTCATCAGGTCTGGGCCTTATCAGCAGCCGACTGAGAACCACACTGAACCGGATCCAGGAGAGTCTCATTGACATGGTAGGACAGCTGCTGTCTGCTCCACCTCACTTTTTTTTTCTCCTCTGCTCATTGTCTTCTTCCCTCGTTCTCTTTTAGCAGTGCTTGTTAACTCGTCTCCTCTCTGACACATACACGCTCTCTCCATCTATATCCCCTATACCTAAACTCCTCTTTCCTCTTTATGGATCTACCTTTAGATCCTTTCCACTTTGTCCGTTCCGGCCATTTCTGTATGCGAGATTACTGTTAGGTCAGTTTCGCCCCAAAATGCATTATGGGTCGTCATTATCTGGCCAGTTTTCACCTCATCCCTTTTACACATCCCTCTCTTTATTTGAAGGGGGGTATGCTATTCCATTAGGGCTCTCTGTTTCTGGTGGGTCCTGTCATGCTTTGTTGTGAAACTTAGTCTGGTGAACTTTATTAGTCTTCAAAAATGTTCTCTTCCCTGTTAGATCATTTTAATTGCCCTTCTCAATCTGCTAACATACCTTTAAGAGAACATTTTCCTGCTTCAATCTACAACTTGACTAGCTTTACACACCTAGTCAGCATTCTGAATATTAACGTTTTTGTTTTGGTAGATAAAATAGTCTAGTTGTGTTATATTTGCTACGTCAGGCAATATGCAAGCACTTATTATGGACAAATCCCATCCTATAGCTTGAGATGTGGTTACAGTTAAATGTTTATTATCATAAACATTTACTTGTAAATTATAGACTTATAACTTATAGGTTTAGCAAAAATCTCAACAGTGATATTCAACTTATCTCTGAAACTTAAATGTGATATTGATCATTTTATTTCAAAGACAAACATTTTGTTGATTGAATACTTTGGTTTATAGAAAACTGCGTATATACATGTGCATCTCCAAAAATGTGGATATTGTTGAAAGTTAATTAATTTTAGTAACTAATTTCTCACTGACTGAAACCTGTGTGTGTTGGTGTGTATGTGGGTGTAATGGGTTTCAGTTATTGAATTTAGTTATTGAAATATCTATATCCATATGTTGCCTGCTTAAATGTTGTTACTTTTCAAAGGTACTTCGTAACCAGAGCGTATATTCCAATTAACCAGAAGGTTGCTGTATTTATTAGAAATGTTTTTAAAGAAAAAAGCAGAATTATGTTCTATAAAGTGAAAAAAATCAATGGTGCCAAAGCCTTACTTATCTTGGAATAAAACCTTTGGCAGGTTTTCTTGTTATCCCTGTCACTGCTATAGATTAATAATGGACCTGTTAGTGTTGGGCATTGCTGAAGTTTCAAAAATCATTTATTTTTGCTGCATAAATCGAACTGCTATGGTTCTCCACACACCTGCCTTCTGTTGTTCTGTGTATCTTGTATATTGGTGCTGTCTAAGACCTGGGCTTTTCTTGTTTGGGTTATTGCTGTTATTGCTCCTTGAGATTTGTCACAGAAAAGGGAGACAGTGCAGCAGACAGAGATCCCAGGTTCAATAAAAATCCAATTAAATAGGACCCATTTAGGTTCACATTTAGCCAAATCTGTTTAACATTAACTCAGATTAATATCCAATTAAACAGTTTGGTCTAAATCAATTGATCACAAAATGACTTTTAGTAAAAGCTCATATATCTAAAGAGGTCCAACTGATTGCAACTCAAGTCAAAGGTTTTGCAGCAATGCATCGTCCTGAGCAAGCATTTGGCCACAGTAGGAAGGAACCACTCCCTTTTAGCAAAAAGAAACATTTAGCAGGACCAGGCTGACTGTGAGGGAACATCTCCCACCAGCGGTTGGGGGTTCAGAGAAGAGGAAGGAGACATGAGCCTCTTTCATAAACTATTCTAAGCATGGACTTGGATGCCTTCTGCTCCTTTCACTGTGATTTTTGAAAGGAAAGAGGCAGCAATGGTGGCTGAAACAGCCCACCACTGTTCCACGTCTGAGCCTCATGGGTCGGCTAAAGTTAAAAGTAAGCCGTTTTTCTACCCCAAGCTTGGGATGTTGCAGTGACAGATGTTATCTAAGACCACCTGACTGCAGGGCTTAGTTTGAATATCACTTTGATGCCCAGCATTTCCCATCATTAACACAATGGAAGGGTTGCTCTGAAGTCCGCTGACAGAGAATATATCACTCAACTTCAGCAATGGTAATTGCTGGTAGTTAACAGCCAGACGACTTTAGTGTGGATTGTTAAAAATGAAAAATAATATTACTGTATTTTCCTATGTGCCTTACATGTTACTGATGTGTTTATAGCCTCTGGAATGGGAGAGTTGGGATCTCTTTTGCGCAGTACTGTTGATCCATTTGATTCTACCCCACACCTCAGTTTCTGCAAAGCCAATCTCATTTATTCAAGCTCACATCTGTATGGGACTTCACCAGCTCCATAACAGCTCTTTGAATGTCCAGTGGCTGAACATTTGTTTTTTATCCATATAAAATAAATAAAAGCTGTGAGTCACGGAAGTCCTTTCTTGAAGAAAATACAACATGGAGGCATCAGCTTCATCAATGGTCTGTCCGTTAAAAGGTACCATCTGTCATTTGATGCTTGCACAGTTTTTAAAATCTTCTCTATGATGTTGCTTCAGGACAGGTTCTCTGAGTATGTCAGGTTTGATCTCTGTTCTTCCCAGTTGCTCCTCCATCTTGCAGTGAAACTTTTCTGTGATCACACTAACACTGCCGGTAAGTTCAGCTCTGACGACTGCTGCGAGCTGCTAATACTGCAGCTCCAGGCACCGTTACATACAGAGCTGACAAAGGCTTGCATTTGCAGGGAGCCGGCTCTGCTCCAGAAACAGACACTGCTGTGGTGTAGTAAAATTAGTCAAAATAATTACTATTGTTTAGTTTAATGGTATGTTTTCAGGGCTTTTCCACTTTTGTCTCTTGGGTTGTCTAATCAGCCCTCAGCTTCCATACAGCATCAGAGCCAACAGGCATCAGCATCTCTTAGGTTTTATATCCTTATTCTTTGACTTTGTGTTGGATGAGAAACTGGTCAACAATAGCTTTACAGATAAATGCAATGGGGTTTTTCCACCTCCTTTTTGTTTGCTCCACTGCGGCGGAGTGCAGACTCGATGTGGGGGAAGTCACACAATTTTCAGTAAGCAACTCACCAAGGAGCAGAGACTTCTCAGTGTGGCACAAAATCGTTATTATTTTCTTGTGCAACTCGGTGAACTAGAACGAAAGAAGCTTCCTTTTTCTTTTTTCTTAGATTTTTCTCTCCGTCAAAAAAACCCAAAACAAAAACAAAAAAACACACTAAAGATTAAGCAAAATAGCAAACCTTGGTACTGAAACTGCTGAATCATTTGTTTTAACTTTTTCAGGTGCACCTGAATAATTAGAGTATCCTTAAAAAGTTAATTTGAGTGTTTCAAGTTGAATATTGAACCAGGTATATAAATTCATTACATCCAGAGAGATATATTTCATATTTTTATTTCTGTTCATTTTGATTTATTATAGCTTGATCATAATAAAAAAAGCCAATGTTCAGTTTCTTAAAGACAGGAAACATTATCTAAAACCACTAAAATAATTTTTAATATAAGAACCACGACCCAATGAGAAGTATGGCCATGTACTGTACAGTGTCAGCATTCGTTCGCTGGCTCGGGCTCAATCTCCTTTTTGCTGAGATTCAAATTTATTTAGATGCACCTGCAAATCTTTACCGCCTATTACTGCACATTGCATCAGGGAAATCTGCAAAGTGTTCTGTCAAAGCTGCAGATTATACTCGAGTTTCCACAGCTTTAACCACACGCCATCCAAAGGACTCCAATAAAGCAAAGTATTTATTTAACATTTTAAAATAATTGCAATTTTCCGTGAGACCTGTGCTGACTACCCGATAATCAGCCAATGATCTGAGGAGAAAGCAAACCATCCAAAACATAATAAATGCCCTGGCTGTAAAAAAACAAACAAACCCTATGGCCAGATAAATGCTCTTTTTTTTCCTTTTTTTTTGCTTTAACAAGTAACGAGTGGTCTCATCAGGGGCCCATTTACACGTGGGTAATTTCAGGGTAGATTATGAGCCATTTTCAGATGTCAGACAAGCTGAAGCTGCCATGCACCCTTCTTTAGAGAACATGCGAGCCCTCTGAACTGTTCAGCCGATCAAATGGACTCAGACGGATGGATGGAAAGATGCAGAAAGAGGAGAGGAGTGTAATGAACCGAGACATGTTTGAGTTTCTATGAGAAGGCTCTCTCCGGTGCTAAAAGTGAAGTCGCGTGGCTGCCAGCATGTATTTCAGATGAACATTATCATATCACTTTGTGTCTGATTAGGAGCTTTTTGAAATCCTCCTCAGAGGAAGGACACAGTCGGGCTTTGTAACCACACCTGTCCTTTCTCTCTAGTGCATTAGCAAATGCTTTTAAGCCTGTCTTATTTCATATGCAAAACTGTTGTAACTCCTCTCAAAAAAGGATTTTATGCTAAAAAGGCGTTTCTTCTCCAAAATTACATTCCACATTTATGTTTTCAATCCCAACGTCATTTTGCCGTCATAATTTTCACTCAGCAGCCGTGTATCCGCGCAGAAGCTCCTCAACACGCATACAAATAGCTCAGCGTCACACACTCTGGAGATTGTGGCTAGGTAGACCTCATTTGTAAACACATTATAGAGTTAATTGCACGCTGCATGCCGGTTGAGCCGCCGAATCCACGTGGCTTTGTTCCCCCCGGTTTGCCGTCTCAACTCTTCGATTCCAGAGCCGATGGGCTGGTAATGAGTCGGGGAGTCCCAGATGAACGCGAGTGACATTTCATCTCATCTGGTTTCAGGAACAGAGTAGCTACAGTTTAAACCTGCCGGTCCACAGAGGACCAAAAAAAAAAAAAAACAACAACAAAACATCATTGCTTCGTTTACGTGCTCGCTCGCTCTCCGCCTGCTGTCTTCATAATTACCTTTCCAGAACCTTTTGGTTGTCTGAGTTTCAGACTTTAATTTCAAATTTTCTCTCTGTGAACTTTTGATTATTTCGTGTAGATTGCTTGAAGGCTGTCGGAGAATTGGGTGAAACTTCTGGATTTGGCAGGGCTTGTTTTATTTTACACGATCCATTGCAGAATTGTCGGCACCTCTGCACTGTGAATCAATCAGAATCAACCAAATAAATATATAATGTAAAATAAATTGGTATTGGATTATGCTGACTTAATTTTACACTGAACATTGCTTCAAGGCTGTCGGAGAATTGGGTGAAACTTCTGGATTTGGCGGGGCTTGTTTTATTTTACACGATCCATTGCACAATTGTTGGCACCTCTGCACTGTGAATCAATCAGAATCAACCAAATAAATATATGATGTAAAATAAATGATTTGATTATGTTAACTTAATTTTACACTCGACATTGCGGTGGCTGGGGGATTTCCTCGGGGTCGTCTCTGCTCCTTCCTTGGGGGGGGGGTTGCAGATATCCTGTGTCGGCCCCTCCTGGGCGACCTGCTTTAGGGACCCCTTTGGGAGTCCGGGGTTACGGGTCCCCTGACGCCTGCCTCTGTGCTCGGGGAAGGTGGGTCTTTGGTTCTCCACAATCACTATCAAGCTATTTCTGGATAATCTTCACCTAAACTAGTGCACTTTCACATCTCCCACTGGTGCTGGGTCCCAGGTATTAAGTGTTCACTTATATACAGTAATCTTATAATTTATTTATTTATTTATTTATGTTGTGTCACTTTATTTTTTCAAATATCACATTACACATGTCAGCTTACATATTAATATATATGATTAAGCAATGGCATCTAGGTGTAATAAGAGTGTATCTGTTGCTTAATGTCTGTTGGTTGTGCTGTTCTTTTTGTGTCTCTTTCCAGGTGATGGAGCAGACAGAGGACATTTTATCATTCTCTTCCTTTTATCTCCTCTTTCTTTCACCTCTACTCTTTTTTTTTCTTTTCTTTCACTTTTTGTTCTTCCTTTACTCTCCCATTGTCATGTCCATATAATTTGAAATTCTCCTTGCAGGAATCATAATAAAGCTATTTACAAGCATAAATCAAGTGGAGCACTATGGCGAAAGCTGTTTGCTCCACTTGTAAAAGCAAAATCTGTCGAGCTCCATCTGGCATTGAGATATCAATTCCTATTGCCATAGTGCTAGACAGGACACTGGGAAAAAAAAAAAAAAAAAAAAAAAAAAAAAAAAAAAAAAAAAAAAAAAAAAAAAACTTAATTTTACACTGAACATTAAAAAACAACTTTAATCTGGATCGCTGTGTTCAGTTAGGTGAACTACTTTTTTTTCTTTAGATCACCTGTTCCACATGTTTTTAAGTTGACTAGAGGTAATTAGCAACATTTGCTGTAGTGTTTACCTGGGATATAAAAATATGTAATAAAGACATTGATTTCTCTTCGCCACTCATCAAAAGGGCTAATTGATTAAGAGTGCCTACATTTATGCTGCAATCTCACTTACTTAAGGAGATGCTAAGGGAGGTAAAAACATTGTAAACCTCACTGTTAGAGAAGTGCAGTAAAGTGCGTTATCTTGGAGACGGCAACATTTCCATACATCCCGTTTGTTAGTTGGGAGGCATGCCAGGAAAAGCATCGTTTGAGCTTTAAAGTACCAGGGAATTTTAAATAAAAACATGGTAACCTTTGCCACAAAGCTGAACTCATTGATATAACGGTCAAAAACAAGTGGCCAGATGTCTGAACGCTGTGGACCTCATTCTCTTCCACAGTCTCTGGGAACCTTTTTAGTGCTTGGCTACATGAACTACTTCAGTTCCAGTAGCTTTAAACTCTGGTGCCTTCTTCCTGACAATGTTTTGTCATGCCGTCCTAAAGATGCAGCTTTGACTTTAATACAAGCTGCCAAGTTTTCAAACTGGTCCTGTGAGGTTGCTTCAGGACATGTTTTCTGACCGTCATGTGTTTGAGGGATGCAGTGAAACCCATCTGTGGTCTCACTGACACTGCCAGAAAGTTCAGCCATGACAGCCACTGGGAGCTGCTGCTGCTGCTGCAAGCGGCGTTATGAAGAGAGCTGACAAAGCCTCGCGTTTGGAGGAAGCTGATAACAGAAGTCACCTCAGGTTGACTAACCTCCTACTTCTTCTCAGCTCTTAGATTAGGATGTGTTCACTCCTTTATTTCTCCGGCTTGTTTTAGCCTCTCTCTCCTCATCTTTCATTCCCCTCTTCCCATCTTATCTTCTTGCCTTATCGCTGCCTCCTCCACAGCTGTGTGCCCAGTGATTTCATGCCTTTTAATTCTCTTCACAAGCGTCGTCTTGTGTCTTCCCAAAGTTTGCCGGTGCGTGTGACTGAAAGCACAATGAGGCGTTTTGTGTGTGGTTATTTTCACGCTTCCCCATGAGGCCAGGACAGAAGATAAAATCATATGGCCCGAGATTACGTTTAATTTTTGTTCTGTGGTAGCTGAAGTTGAGTGTGATGAGCCGATTAGTGGCGTTTGTCTGTGAGCGCTCGTGGGAATGTAACTTCTGCATGGAGTTTGGCTGTTTCCAACCCCCCCGCCCCCCCACCCAGCTTGGCACGGAAATGATATCAAGAAGTCGGATGATTTCTGTGTTGGCATCGTTATTCTGGCAGCCAGGATCCAGGCAGAGATGCACCCAAAAAGTCACACTGAAAGGCAGGGAAAGACACGCACAGATCGTTACGATGTGAACTTAAGCAGACAAATTTGTTACAACCTTAGCTGTAACAAATTTGAATTTTGTCTGTCCTTTGGCTGAGTCGTCATTAAGGTTTGTTACACTGGATAGATGGAGACAACACACAGACACGCACAGAGCTTGTTGAACGCACTCTTAAGATTTCTATCTCACAATTCTTACATTATCTAATATGATTAAACCCATTTCCTGAAGAGCTGGCATCGTAGCCCATCTTGGAAATTGACTCCTCCATTTAGGAAAGATCCATCTGCTTTCTGGCAAACCATTGGACCCATCTGCGTGATTATATTGCTGTGTTTGTAGCATATCATATCAGAAATAATGTGAGATCGTAGCTCTTTTTTTTAACAGGAAAAGCAACTTTTTTTCATTAGCTAACCCTGGAAATCCTTTCAAATGTCCCTCAAGCACCCTCCGATACACATTAAGATTCATAGTGCATTCTGGGACGTTGAGCTGACCTGGTCCTGCGGCAGCAAAGCCTCCCTACACCAGCTTCTAGCTTTATCCTTTAGTTATTATGTGTTTTCTTTCTTGGCATGCTTTATTGGATTTAAGACATCTCCTCTTGTTCTTTTGTCCAAATAATTTCATTTTAGACTTGTCTGTCTCCCCAGACAATGATTCTTTGTCTAGGTTCTCTCAGGACAAACCCGTTCAACCAGTGTAAAGACGTTAGCTTTGGTAGTATACTCTAGTATGGGATTTTAGTCATTTTAAGAGGGAATTTTAATGACAACAGAAAATTGTAAAATAACTTTTCTTCAGTTTTTTCCCCCCCAAGTTTCTCAGCATGATTAAAATTAATAAGAAACATCAATACATCTAATTATGCTAGAAAAACAGTTTGTTTTAGGGCGAGGATAAAGGAATAATGATATTGGATATGAAAAGTTAAATTTATTCTGTCAATTCTTGTTTTACATTTATGCCTCAACCTCAACCCTGATCAAAGTCTCCAAAAGCACCGCAAATAGTTGCTAGTTTCCAGTTACTGGAGGGTCTGAATACTCACTAAATATAAGTTGGCAACACAGTGATAAGCTCCGCCTAGACATTTAGAGTAATCCAGCAAATCTGACAAATACGTCTACAGATACTCATAAAAGATATAACCATGAAATGTATGCGATCTTTTTTGTATATTTTAGTATCTAAGTGTGCCTTAGTATTTTGGCTGTATGCTTAAACCTCAGTAAAAATATGACCTTCAGCAGCCATGGTGTCTATACCTGCAGCCTCTTGCTTATATCCAAAGAATGGTGTCAGTATTGGGCGCGTAAAGATATCGGATTGGTCCAGTCTTTAAATCACACGTTAACATTTATATGACAGCAAACGTTTACAATAGAAGGAGATTTCTAGTGAGCTCTTACTTGCAAAAATTTACTGCTGTTGTAAGCGTATCGGTTTGTGGTTTTTATGAACTGATGTCCTTTTTTTTGTGAGCAGTGGCACTTTCCAGTGAAGACTTCTTTGGACAGAGATTTTATATCATAATTAAGAGATAAAGAGTCAGTGTTTTATTCGTACCTTACAGGAAGTCTCAAAGCCTGACGTGTTGTTGTTGCCTCTGTGCATCCGGAGGTGCACACTTTCTCAGTTCTTATCTGTGACTCTGATCTGCAGACAGTTTATCCCCCCAGAGGATTTCACTCAGCCTTCCCTCTGCAACTTCTGCAGCTTCGATCCTGACGCGTCACGTGACTCGCGCTGAGGAACCAAACCAAATGCTTCGGTTTAAATCGTCTCTACATTCTGTTTATTCCCCACCGTGGCTCGATACACGTCATTTTGATTTATCCTCGCGTAGTTGTTTTAGTCCAGGAGCCTCACGGGAAGCTTTTGTCTCGGTGTTTTGGTTGTTTGTCATCCCCGAGAAGGTGAAAGGACCAACAGCAGCGGGAAGAGAGAGTTGCCTGAGATAAGCTTAGAGAGGCAGGCGATGTCGCACGAAATAAATGAAGGCTCTAATTCCTCTTGACATTTATCTAATAAAAAACAAATTTCAAGTATTAGAGTGACAAAGAGACGCAGTAGGAATCACTTGGCAGTAATTGCCTTGCAGCCAGTCCATCTGACTATGGATTTAGATTTCTATAGAACAGATTTAGGCAGTCAGTCGTGAAAGACTGAGGCACTTACAGTGAGACAAAACTTTTCGGTTCCCAGCATGAAGCAATCTTAAAAGCGGGGTTGCAAAACTGCTACCCTGTGTGAGTTCACTGAATCTGTCGAATTAGTGATCATGTCTCATTGCTCATAATTACCTATTTAAAATATTGTTGGATTTTAGTGATTGTCAATATTTGGTTTTCAGACAGAACTTGTCCTATTGGTTTGAAAAAGCCGATGAGTTTAAAATGATTGATTTTATTTCTGGATTATGAGAGAACAGTCATGTTGTTTTCAATGGTTAATGAGCTAAATTCATTTAACAGTTTTGCAGTCAGCACCATGCATATCTTCCTGCCACATGTTGGTGGAATCAAACCTACAATCTGAGGATCACATTTTGTCCAAATAAGATTTTTTTTTTCGCCAAATGATAACATGATTGAGACTTGTTGAAATGAAAATGTTGTTTTTAATTTTTATATTGGATGGTGAAGCAAATCCTAAGTGGCTCCACCTGACAGATAGTGCCTTTTTCAGTTCCCACCACACAACCACCTTGCCTACCGCGTTTAAGAACCAGAATCTGTGTCACCTCAAGCTACAGATGCTGATTAGTTTTGTAGGTCAATCACGATTGCCAATTTTACAAAGCTCTTACCTTCAGTTATCGGTTTTGATCATTTCTGAAATGGTCTATGAAAAGATTACTTTACTATCACCTGTTTTGACTAGCAATTTGGCAGCTTGTTTATAATAAAATGTTACCAGTAAAATAAAAATAAAAAATTCTCAGAATTAGCTCCAGGGTACAGAGTTTTTTTTGTGTTAGTGGCAATCTATACAAAAAATGTCCTCCAGGTGATGCACAGATTCACTCTATATAATTATAAGTATGACCTAAAATAAGTCTTATCACTTATTGAGAATATAAATGCACTGTTGAGAATATAGTCAGTTGACATCTTTGGTCAATTGACATCTCCAAGAGTCTGTAAGCTCTGCAGGAAACAGCAATCTCCTGTAGTTTTCTAACAAAAAGAAAGCAAAAATAATGACGTTTATTTAAGACTTACAAGATCCGGAGCTGTTTCACTTTGTAAATGAGTTGTTTGCTTACAATGTAATGTACCTTTCTTGTTGAACTTATTTTGTTCTGCTGCTGCCACTTGGGCTCTTCTCGCATGATTAACAGTCTGCACACTCGTGACATTACAGGATGGGCCAGGGGAGAATTAGCAAGTGGTTTATTTAGGAGTTTTAGAATATGCTAAGCTTCCAGCTAATTCGATTAAAAATTGTTAAGATTGAAGTTGAAATTTATCTTTGATAGTATTGTCACTTTAAACATCTCACATTAAATAAAGCCCTTTATACTGAGCACATTCCATTTGTCGTTGACATGCTTTTAAAACATATATTTTTACTCTTGTTTGTTTGTGTTGGTTTTTTTTTTGGCACACCTTAAAAAATGGATATGTATAATGCATGTATAAATTAATGTATTTTAAGGCCTTTATTTAAAAAGAAATTGCTGCTCTGCCCAGCATAATACTTTTGAGGAAACATCAGATTTACTGTTAGGTATGTTAGATTGAAATTAATAAAGAACTAACATGAAACGATGCAGATTATTTTCACAAGCTTGCCAGCCAATGATGGTCATTAATTGTATATATATATATATATAGTGACTATGGCTGGAGCTATCATTTATTTTAGTAATCGATTAATCAATTGATAATTTTTGTTTTAGATCTATCGATTATTTTAAAAAGAGATACTCTTGGTAAATTAGCATGACTCAATAAACAAGTGTTTTGAACAAACAAAAAATTGCACATTTTTAATGGTTTGTAATTGAAAAAGACATGTAGAAAAAAACTCAATTCAGTCATCACAACATTGCCATGTTATTATTAAGGTCCTTATATATATCTCTGTTCGGGTAGTAGTGAACAACATAATTACGGTTGCAGGTAATGATTAGTTTTGCTAATTGATTAAGCTGTTGACTATTTTATTTTTTGTTGTTTTTGATTTAATTATTAATTTTCGGGTCGCAAAAAGAACTTGGAGGAGTTCTGGTTAGAGCATACAGCCAAAGAAGGTGTTTCCCTTTAAATGCAACACGTAAATATTTTTTCTACGGATTTTGCCTCCTTACTGCTGAGTGTGTTAATCTTTCAGCAAATGGCCTGTTTTAGAGTCTGTATACTCCAGTTAGTGATTATTCAGTTACTAAATGAGTATTTGAATAATGGATTAATAACGATTAATCCGATTAATTGTTTCAGCACTGAGGGTGTACAATAAAATAAGACTTTATTTTACTAGACTTACTACACCAGTCTTTACTAGACTTTACCATTGATTACAATGCTGTTACAGAGCTGGTAGCTTTAAGTTGTCTTAATCACCTTTGATTAATATTTTGTGCAGCTGGCTTTGCTTGCTGTGTGAACAGTTTGTGTCTGTATCTATTATATGGTAAGCAAAGCATACCTTTTGTAAGCACAGTATGAATAGTATAATCCTGCGTATTCCTTGACATGCAGAGGTTTAAAACTTAATAGAACAAGCTAGAGCTGGGTAACTGTAATCTGCTTTAGCTTTTCTTAAATCGAAGCCCTCCTTGCTGCAAAATTAACTGGATTTATTATGTTGCTTGTTTAAGGTTTCTAAAACTGTGAGACTTTTTTTTACGCTTTAACCATAAGTTTGTTGATGTTTTTTTTTTCTATACTAAATCCATTTTTCCTGGTTAAAAAAAATACAGAAATGTCAAAGCTGCTAGAGTTTCTCTCTGGTCAGCTGCAACATGTTTCTTTCCCCAAGAAGAAATGTTTTTTTTTCCCTGATCAATACAGAGCTTTGGTGCTACGTCTCCCCCGAGGTTTTACGTGACAGGAATCACACGTCCCATGTGGTTTTCTTTAGCTGCAAAGAGATCCCATTAGACCAAAGTTGCAAAAATATGGTTTTAAACATACACACACGCACACACACACACACACACACACACACACACACACACACACACACACACACAAACACACTGTCATTTGTCTTAAGTTTATCTTCATTAAGAATCTTTCCTCAGCTGGGTAAATATCCCAGCCCCGTCTCTTTGATCTCTTTGAAGGAAAACACTGGGGACAGATAATTATCAAGCTCTGTCCTGTTTTTTCTTCTTCTTCTTCTTTAATTTGAAATATTGCTCTTATCTGTGATGAAGCCCCTCCATGGGTTTTCACATGCATGCTTTCTGTGAAGCTTAATTTTTCATCTCTACTGCAAGACAGATATTTGTATTTGCTGCTTTACGGCTTGTATTAAGGCTGCTGACCCACATGGGGAAATCATATTTGGCTCAGAGGATGGCGGTTCTCAAAGGCATCAAGGTCGGGCATTTAAGCAACTTGTTGTATCCCAACTGGTGGATGGTAACAAGTCTCAAAGGACTGAGCAAAAACTATTTCCCACAACTTTTGCAGCAATTCTGCTCCATTAACCTGCTTCAAAGAAAGTGAATCAAAGTAAAGAATGCAGTCAATTGCAGAGCTTGCCTGATGATACTATGTTACAATTCCAGGGAATATTAGAGATGCATTGTTGGAATGGACGGTAACTTGCAGATTGTACATACCTCCTGTTTTTGGTTACATGCACACTATGTGGTGATATTTGATGGACTGCCTGGCTTCACAGTAGCATGAGATCATGCAGGAGTATATACCCATGATGTAGGCTCAAATAAAGTGGATTTAGAGAAATGTTTGATACAAAAGACAGCATCATTAATGCATTTTCTTGTGACTTTGTTTAAATAATAACACAAAGGTATTTCACTTGCGATTAAGATCTCCTTGTTCACAGTTTTGGCAAATGCAGTCAAGCCAAAAATATTCATTATACTTGTAGATTAAGATTTCAGATATTTTTTATTCAACCAAGAAACCAATGTTTCTTATTGGAAATAAAGTAGCTCCTATCTCTTGAAAAACAATAAACAATATAAAACAAATATTTATTTTGGGTGGAACTTAAATTACCAGTATTTGTTTAATTTTTATTTAAAATGACATGTTGAAAATGATTTGTTCTCTTGTCAATATTGGATAGAATCTTTATTGGCAGCAGAGCATTCAAACCCTCCTTTCCATTGCTAATTAGAGTGTTTGAAGGGGGTGTGCTGCTTGTTTAGCATTTTGAGTAATTCACAATCACGGAACGATTTTGGAAATGTTTTGTACCATTTGTGCATTAACGGAAGGGAATCATGGGATTTTAAACAATATCCTTTATCTAAAAGCCTTCTGTGTTGGTCTTTTGTTGTTGTGCAGCACTTGGTCAACCGCGTGTTGTTTTTAAAGCACTATACAAATAAATATTGTATGGTACACACTGAAAGTGTGTGTCCTATATGTTTTGCTTTTATTTGGAGGCTGTCTACTCTAGATAAGCCACTTTGTTATGAGGTTATGAGCCACCGCCAGGCTCTGTGATGGGACTGGCTTGTAAAAGTGACCCTAGTAAAGATCATTCACACTTGGAAAATCCATACAATTTTTATAAATAAAAAAAAATAGCTATATAAAAATCACACAGTGGACAGTATGAAGGCATGAATGTGGAAGAAGGCCCAAACAGTGGACCGGGGCACCTGCACTGGTGACCTGTCGCAGATGGAGAACGTGTTGAGACTTTTTTAACGTAACCGTGTGAAAACAACAGCAGACCCTTTATTATGTCCACAGGGAGACGGTGACAAAGTAACACATGGAAAGTTTTATCGCTTGGTGTTTTCAATGCCAGAATATCTTAGTTGTTGTGAGGATGAACTGCATTGAAATAAAAGTCAGTGAAAGACAACACTGTTTTACTATTAAAATTTTTTTCATCCCATTCTAATATGTTGTAATTTGCAGCCCCAGTCCTTACATCCGATTTTTACATTAAAGATATGCTGTAAAACTGAATTGATTCAATTATTTTGACCTATCTTTGTTGCTATACACCAGTGTTATCACTGATGTTTGAAGTAGCATATCATTGCACTCATAATAATGTTATCTATAACAATAACAATGATTTGATATTTTGATTTGGGCACAAATACTTGTACCCAAATATAATAAGTCGGTATTAAATGCTCTGGGAGACAGCTTCTGCTTAATGGACATTCAGCTTTTTGCTAGGCAGAGTTCACCTTGAGTACACGCGGACCTCCGCAGAGTGAACTACGCCAGAATATGTGGGGGCCTTTACATGAATGCACTTCTAGTTTCGACACTACAGTCAGATCAGGGGTAATGCTCCGAACATCCACTGAGCAGAGCAGCTTCATTTCTTACCAAAATCACACTTACAAATTTTAACAGATTTTTGAGCACATTGTACGAAATAAAATTGTTCAGTAAGCACAACTTTAACCACATATAAGCCACCTTATTATTATGCGCACCATAAATTTTTGAGAAAAAAATAAGGATTTTATATCAAACCCAAAAACACACCGATATTTCTTCTGTTTTTGCAACATTTCATTGTTTGTGTGCAGTTTATGCCAAAATGGGATTTGAAATTACAATATGGCCATTGGTTTCTCTTGTTTGCTCTGTTATAGCCGAGTAAATTCTCAATTCACTCAATTCTGTTGTATTGCCTTTGGTAAATACGAGTATCTGTGCCTGGACCAACTTGTAAATTAAAGCTCTTGGTTTGTTGTACAAGTGTTATTCTTATTCAAACACATCCAGAGGCAACATGGCCTCAATTAACAAAAAAGTAGAAAAAAAACACTAAGATCCCCTGGAATTTATAGTTTTGTTTCTTTAATTTTTTTTATTTAATGTTTAGCACCAGTGATCTTTAAGTGGTTCATTAACTGCACAGCCACTTCAGAGTGTCAGTGCCAGACAGATAATTAACATGCCAAAACTTCACAATGTCTTGTTTTTATTGTGTGTCCCTGTGCATTCAGCTGTCCACACACATTTGCTTTCTCTAATGTTTGCAATGTTTTATCACTCTGAGTTCAGCTCATGTTATTGTGTGCGTGCCTGCATGTATTTTAAGGTATTTTCCTCCGTCCATTAATGTAAAAGTAGATTTGTTTGTTTTGTTTTTTTTCACGTTTTTCAGTAATAGTTTAGGCTTCTGTCATAAATCATGAATGAACTTTTTTTTTGGTTGCCAGTAATTGTGGAGAGCACTGGACCTGAAGATGCAGCCTTGAGTTAAATAAAAGCTGCCAAGTTTTCAAACTGTCCTGTGATGTTGCTTCAGGACATGTTTTCTGACCAGGATGTGTTTGACTAATGCAGTGACACCCATCTGTGGTCACACTGACACTGCCAGAAAGTCCAGCCATGACAGCTACTGAGAGCTAGTAAAATAAAGTAACGCCAAAATAATTTTACAGCCTAACCATTTTAAACAAAGTACAACAGAAAGGAAGGCTTTGTTAGAAATCTCACTGTTGTCTATACTCGGCCGCATTTTTTAATTCTACCTCTGTCCAGCTCTTCCTACTTTCCATAGCTGTTTTTGAATTGTTTTGCAAATAATTTTTTTTTTTTGTTGTTTTTTTTTTAAAGTAGCTTTAACTGTGCGTTTGCCAACAAATGTGAGGATTTTCTCCTGTGGTTGTCAGATTGAGATGAATCGAGCATGATTGATGTCAAGCATCCTCTTTTTAGGGCCTGTGGTGAAAGAAGATATTGAAGAGATTGTGATTCACAGAAATATGTTGTAATAGAAAGCAAGGAGGCAGAGCCAGTTTGTCATAAAACAACTGTAGAAATTATTCTGCATTGTGAGGATTCATCATATAAACAAAGAGCTGCGATGTCAGAATGCTCATCTGATTAAAATGGTACAAGCAGGTATTTCTACCTGAATGCTGGGCACAGATGTGCTAATCTACAAACAGATAATTGCGGAGCTAACTTTTTGTTTATCGTACTATTATTCGCACTTTGCAGCCTGCTTAGCATCCATTTTATTGGGTTTTGATACCTGCAAGTATGATTAAAAACATTCAAGGTATTCATCCTCCGTTTACGTCCCTTTCCTGGCTCTCACTACGCGTCTACACCAAGGTTATTATCGTTAACGAAAACTAAAGAAATGACAAAGACTAGAAGTAAAAAAAAACAACATTTTTGTTTACTGAAGTAAAAATAAAATCACCTTGCAAATTCCTGGTGATGATTGAATCACCTTGCAAAAAAACAAAATTAACTGAAACTGTAATAAGAGTTTACAAAACAAACAAAAATTAACTGAATTTAAAGATAAAATGTGCTTCGTTTTCATTTTTGTGTCTTTATCATAATGCATTATTATGAAGTCTAGTTTCTGGTTGTTCCATCCGTCCATATCTGACATTATGTCAGCAAAACTCAAAAGGGAACGGCAGAGTTCAATACTACTTTTACTAGATGAAATATGTTGGAGGTTATTAAAGGGGAAAAAATCCCACAAACCTTAAAGTTCACCTGATGCACAAGACGGCTAATGTAGCTTACTTTGAGAAGGTCACGGAGCATGTGCAACCCTCATTCGTGAGATCAAAAGGTAGACCCACAGAAAGCAGCGAGATGCATCCTGAAACACCCCCACAAAAACATTAGTGCAGTGCTTCCAAGGGCCACCTTTCAGAGGTAATGACCAGATGGCTGCTGGTTAGTTAATTCACTGGAGCACTGGAGCTTTATTTATTTATTTATGATAATTTTCTAGGATGTTGGTAAACAAAACTATTTCTGTTATTTTCTTTTGTTATTTTTTTTCAGTCTTATTCCTGGTATGTAAGTTGAATTACAAAAAAGACTAAAACTATAACTGAAACTGATAAAAACTAAGCCGAAACTAAGCATTTTCAAAAAATTAAATAAAAACTATACTAAGCTAGCAAGGGAATGCCTAAAAACTGAAAACTAATTCAAACTAAAATTGAACTGAAAATGTATGAAGTCAAAACTAAATAAGAATAAAAAGTAATGAAAATTCCAAAAGTATTTCAACCTTGATCCACACAGACTTCTCCACAGCAGTAACGGTCATTTTAATAGCTGCGCTGTTTTCTTCTTACCTTTCTTCTTGTTATGTTATGACATGGTCTTATTATTGTCGGCTCCTGTTGCCTAAAAAACAGAAATGCCAGTATCCATGTTTTTTTTTTCTACACAGCAATGATGAAAAGTTATGCTTTTCAATTAAAAAAATTTTGCACATTAAATATGTGGAGATCCTATAGCTTCTCAATCACAATATCGATGTTATTGATTTTACAACAATAAGTAACCCAAAATGTCATGATTTATTGTACATTTGTTAAAAATGTGAGCACACACTCACACAATTTCTTTTTAGATGACCTTTTAGGTTGTGTGCTTTTAAAACTGTTCGGTTTAAAGTGTTTTAGTTATTTGTCTGTCTGGCGTGTAAAACTCAAAATTTATCCTAAACTAAAAGAGCGATCACCTCCAACAGGCAGCGATACGCATGTTCGTCATATGCTGTGGGTGGGTGTGCAGCACCTTTTGCCCACACACCCTTAGTAGTCCTGCTTGCTTCCAAGTGTATAAATACAGTTTTTTTACAACAACAAGGTCCAAAGAGGCACCATTAGCCATTTTTGATATCTGACTTTTAGTGGTTTCTGGTTAATAAGCTATACTTGCAAACATAGCTTCCTGGAAATTGCCTGCTCATGACTTTACAAAACAGAATCAGAATTAAATACTTTAAACTTTGATGTTTTAACAATAATACAACTAAAAATGCTTTTCTAATCTTACTTTGAATACAACAGGTATTAGAGATATCCTAGTATAAGCTCAATCTCTCTGCATCTGTGCATTTCTTGGTTGTTTAGGTATCCTTGTTTAACATAATTGTTACTGATGTGTTATATTAAATAAGATGATTTCTGCTTATGTTCTTTAGTAATTATCTCATAGATATTCTGAGTGAAAGCTTGACGACCACATACAGAAATGTCCTGATATGAATGTCTTTGATACTGACAATTGAAATATAACCCAAACCATGGCAATTAAATTGATGTCTGTTCCAAAGAAAATAAGGAACCCTTTGGATGTTGTCTTTTTGTTTGAAGAAAAATCATTTGATTTATAAATACCATGAGATACCAAAACCATGTTTACTCAGTCTGTGACCCGGACACTGAGACTGCTTTCACAAAGCAACAGATGCAATTCCAAGGTTTTTTTGTGGTAGAGCAGTTTTGTCATGGCTGGATGCGCATGATTTATTTATTTTTCAGTGTATAAATGATTTATACAGCTTTCATCAGAAACTTAACTCTGTACACAGCAGCCACTTTGGGATTCGTGTTAATTTCACATTTGTCAAGTCTTTAATTCTGCGTCTTTCTCAATTTTATCAGGAGAGTAGAGTGAACACTCTCACCGCGGCGTGTAATGTCAGAAGCTGTACACGTCTTTTCCCGTCTTCTCTCCTTCCTTTCACTGTCTTTCTAATCATACATGCATTAACATCCGCAACTTGCTGTCCATGGATTAATGGATTATGAGAGTTGGATGTGTCAGACACAATTGGGCTGCAGCGACAAATCGCGCAGTCTGGCATCCGTCGTGCGATGCGGCAGGTATTACTGCGATGTGGCGCCCGCACCGTGGCACGCTCAAGTCCTGTACGATTGTTTTGAAGTCACCTGTGCAAGGCTTTATCTATTAACTCAAACATTGACCTCACTGCCCCTCACAGGCCCTACCGTCCAAATAATTTGATAGATAGATAGATAGATAGATAGATAGATAGATAGATAGATATTTCATAAGGTTTGTGTTGATGGTCGATTTCAGGCTGCTGAAATCAGTGTCTCCCAAATTAAACTTTACTTCCTGCACTCAGGGCAGACCTTGCAAATGTTACAAGTTATTAAAATATTTGAGGTATTACCCCATGATTAAATTGAATGATGGAGGACAGTTTCCTAGAGAACTCGTATCTCCGAAAAGACAATCTGTTCTCACTGTCACACAAAGGAGAACATGTTATCATAAGGTAGAGGTTTCTCCACAGGACCATTTTGTTCTTGACTTGGCCTCCTTCTTTTTAAGGAACCACTTCTTGCAGAGCCAGTCACACTGCTCCTCAAGCTCCTGTAGTGCATGCCTACTTATTTCTCTATTGTGAGCCGTCTCTTCGTCTGTGCCCACTTCTAAAGCTTTGTAAGTGCTTCCCTAAAATCTTTACTCCTCCTCTACTCCTTTTCTTTGTGATTGAGAAGCTATAGGATCTCCACATGGGCAGATTTACAAGCTGTATTTTTTCCCCTTTCTGCTCCTTTTTAAAAGCTTTTTTTTTTTTTTTTTTTTTTGCTGCTCTCACTCTAGCTCTTCATGGAGTAATCTTACCTACTTTGTCTGCCTATCCTCCATAAGAAAAATAAACTATTGGAGAAATGTGGCATGGTGAGATCTAAGCTTTCAATTTGGGATGCAAGGGCCATTTCTGAGAGCTGTGCAGCTGGGTTCAGGAAGCGACGAAAGGCGGCGACAAATTGCAATGCCCCATAACCCTGAAATAGAGAAAACTGTATGTGGTTTATGACTAAAATCCCCCTTTACAAAAATATTACAGACTTTTGGTCAAGGGTGTACTGTACAGATATAATATGCAAATCTTGGAAACATTCAATAAGTGTGGGGAAGAAGATCTCATGCTTTTGTGTGTGTGAGATATTTCTAGATGCTTTATAGCAGGGGTGTCGAACTCATTTTGGTTTAGGGGCCACATACAGCTTAATCTGATCTCAAGAGGGCCACAGGAGTTAACTCATTGCAAGATTAAATAGAACTAATAAAAGTGAACTTGTTGTTGATTTTTATATTAAATGAATTTCACTTTTACAAAATATATTATGAATAACCTCAGCGTTTTGAAGAAAAGTATGTGCAATTTCAACAATACTTTTACTCAGTTAAACATTTACTTGTGCATTATGCATAAGAACTGATCACAGTGATTATACAATGTTGAAAAACATTTATTCACATTTTTTTTGGAACTTAAAAACACTGTTCTGCTTGACAAAATACATCAAACAGATAAAAATTAAGAAATGATTTAAAATCAATTTTCCACATCTGAAGCTCAGTGCTACAATCTGCTGATTAAAACACAGCGCCCCTCGTGGACAATATAGGAACTGTAGATTTTCAATTAAACCAAGTAGTACATGTTTTTTTTTTCAATAATTGTTTTATCATTCTCTTCCTTTATCTCCTCTTTCATTCACCTTTTCTTTTTTTCTTCTTGTTCTTCCTTTCCTCTCCTACTTTCCCATTGTAGTGTCCATATCATTTGAGATATTCCCCGCATGAATCATAATAAAACTATTTGCATTCATAAATCAAGCGGAGCACTATGGCAAAAGCAGTACTGCTCCACTTGTGAAAGTCAAATCTGATGAGCTCTTTTTGGCATTAAGACGACAATTCTTATTGCCACATTGCCAGACAGGACACAGGACATTATCATTATTTGTTGTTGAATAATGATAATGCATTTTGTTGTTGAATAATGCATTTAGCCACCGGGCCGGACTAAATTGTCCGGCAGGCCGCAACCGGCCCGCGGGCCGTATGTTTGACATAGGATCCCATTCCATGTGGCTCTTGTAATAAGCGTTTACCCGGCCCATTATAGAAAGTTTTGGCCTATATGCATAACACTGAGCGTTTTGGTAAGACTAACATCACCCATTATGCTGATCACACTGTCCCTACGGTGACAAAACCCTACTACGCATGTGCTTTTGCTTAAAATGGAAACAAAGGAAGATGGATGAAGCTAAATTAAGAGCAATCTTGAAAGAAAACCTGTTGGAGGCGGGACAACACAAGACTGGGGTGGCGGTTAAGCCGTCAGCAGGAAAGAGACCCCAAACCTACAGCCAGAGGGACAACTGAATGACTAAAATCAGGATTTGTCCCACTCAAATCATCAAGGGCCGGTGCCTGGAGGTTCCTGCTGGAACAGCTCGGGCTCTAAAGACACACGGCAGCATTACCTCACCAGCATGTCACCAAGCCCTGCAGAGGCCCGCTGATGAACCATTCATGTAATCCAGATGTGTTGAATCATGGTGACATCTACAAGATGCAGGACACCAAAAAAAAAAAAAAGACACCAGCAAGTCATTCTGTCTCAGCTGATCTCTATCGTTTTAAGCTGGAAAAGGCAGTCTGACCTCATGTCTCAGACTGCATAATGAAGCTGCAAGATGAGAACTCTGAGTTTTGATTATGGTCGGCCAGATCCCACTGTAGATGTTGCTGAGGGGAAACACCGGATTGCCCCTGTAGCCATGTTTCAGTGATGCAGGCCAGGGTCTCGATTTTCCCCATGTGTTCTCGGGTATTAAAGTTTTACTTTCATTTATTTAGATAGTGCTCACTGAAATAAGCATCTAGGGATGATTTAACTTTTTCTAAATTTCATGTTTAGCTTTTTCAGGCCAGTTTTCATAAAAATCTGAAATCAAGGCTGACATTTTAATTCAAGCAGTAGATGTGCTTTCGGCGTTGCTGAAGGCCTGCTAAGATCAAATGAGCTGTTGGCTATTATTCAGTGTAAAAAAAACAAACAACTTGGATGATTTCCGTAATAGTAGATAATTTAAGAAACCAAAGAGTGTTATAGCCGACTCCGGCCATCCACTTTGGGCTGATTTTCAACTTTTGCTTCCAAGACAGAGAAATAGAGTGCCTCGCAGTAAAACAGGATAGGCTGAGGAAATCCTTCATTGCCGCTGCTGTCAGACTGATAAATCCCAGCGTGTGAGGATTGTTGTTGATGAGGTTGTTGTAGGTTTTTTTTCTGTGCGTCACTGCTGACTTGACAGAAAATTGCCCTTCTGGAACAATGAAGGTTAACTGAACTGAATAAAAGAAATTACTGGTACAGCAAGTTTTCCTTATATTATTATTTTAATAATAACAATAATAAGCGGAAGAAGAAAATTAATTTGCCATGCATTGACTTTGCCCATATCACAATGCTTCCTTTTGCTTCTGAGACACTCATTTCAACTTTCTAATAATAAATATCAATAATAAATATCGATCCATATTTACACAGCGTACTCATGACTTATATAAAATATATACCAGTCCAAACCAATGCATTTAGATTGTTCTGGTGCTGGAAAAGTTTAAACTGCTGGAAATATTTTAAAAACTAGCAATTAGGGCTGTTAAGGAGCAAGAATCGACCAATACATGCAATTTAAATAATCTCACTAAGGATTTTCAATTTTGAATGTGTCTTTCTTGTAAGTTCCACGATATTATGAGTACTATTTTCAATATGGGTTTTCAAGTCATTATTTTGGGCTGTTGATATATTTAAAAGAAGAGATAAAGTCTGAGTGACAACAAAACTGATTGGTCCAAGCTTACAGACTTATTCATGTACACTAATGGTTGGGGATGGAAACGTTTATTTACCAGTTCATTGATAGTGATATTATGATGTCACACTAAACCTGCTTATCTTGTAAACATGTTATATTTATTCTTTAGATTTACATCTGAAATCACCAGTAAAAATGATGGCAGACCCGTTACACGGTGTAGTGAACAGGGGAAATCAGTAAGGATGTCCAGCTGAGCTGTCCTGATTAGATCATTTTGATAATTGTACATATTACTCAGCATTCATGAGTCAAATCTGCCTGTATAGTAGATTGATTAATGTGGCCTTGTTAGGGGGATTGGCAGAGGGTTTGGAGGGAACTGCAGCTGCACTTTTGTTTTAACCAAAGCCGCTTGCTCTTTGTAACTGAGATTTCAAACAGACATCAGTATTCACTATTTGTCGTCTTTTTCTCCTCTTCCCTAACATTTTAAGTTGTTCTTTCCAGCAATCTATATTTTTTTTATAGCATACTCATCTTAATATGTACATTAAATAAGCATCACCTCTGACTTGGCATTGTGGCTGATTAGTCCAGGATCAGATATGGAGTTATATAAACCATGTTTTTTTTTGTTTTTTTGTCTGTCATAGATTCTATTCCTTGCACTCTTTTGATTCTGCTCCTGGATTGAAAGAACTTTTTTTTATTGCCAATATGAATTCTTTCCTATCCACATCTTATTTCATCTTTTCCCTCTCAGGGGTAGCCATAGCGAGTCATCCGTCTCCATCCAACCCCATCTTCAGCAACTTCTTCACTCACACCCACCACTTTCATGTCCTCTTTCTCTCCGTCCATAAATCTCCTCTTCGGTCTTCCTCCAGCCCTCCTGCCTGGCAGTTCCAGCCTCAGCACCCTTCTACCGATGCACTCACGATCTTTCCTGTCCACATCATGTTTCTATATTTAGAAATGCAAGTCGGTTTTTCACTTGCACATTTGAAAGAGGGCAATAAAATCACACAACACTGCAGAGTGTGCAATGATATACAAGTACTTAATGCTATCAGTTTTGAAAAATATTTTTGTTTGGGACTGGTTAAAGAGGCCTAGTGAACCGTTTTGATCATAAAAGGGAAACACAAAAAATAATAAAAACCAACCGTTCATCCATAGCAGTGGTTCTCAAATGTTTTCTGTTGCTCCCCCTCCTTTGAAGAAGGAAATATTTTCAGGCCCCAATAAAATGGGTCAAAAATGGAACTTTTAGCGTTTTCTCTTTTAACGCATTAAAGCTGTCATCCTGAATACTATCCTTTATTAGGCTGAAAATAACCTTACATCTGGAACGCTGCAATGCCTCACAGTAAAGTAACTTCTGGGTGAGGTCGAAGACCAACCTGATCTACAAAGTTAGGGTAACTTTATGTTTCTGCTGGCCGTTGCTAACTCACTGGGCTCCATTGCTTTTGCTTGTTTACTCATTGCACAATGGTTCCATATTATACCTCCGGTGTTATGATAAAGATACACAAAAGTGCTTTGTTTACTAACAAATAGAGCAAAAATCAGTGTAAAACACAGATTTGAAATAAAATTAGGACGAATAAACAGGACGTGATAATTTATTCGGATATCCGTTGTATGCAACCAGAGTGAGATACGGGCGCAGATACTCGTAAAGTCATTGTACGTAACTAGGCCCCTTTAAGCTACACAATTTGATCACTTGGGTGTCATCAGGGTTGCAGATAAATTTTACATAAATTACATGAATTTCAATTTGTTCAAGTCTGATGTTGAAGCAGCCAGACGTGAAAGGAGGCAGCTTCCATCTTCTTGTATTTCAGACAATTTTTCAGTTTTTCTCTCCATGCTTGTTCTTTTTTGTCCTTATTACATGGATTTGTCTTTTTTTCAGAATGTTATTTATGTGTTAATCCTGAGAGAGAACTTATCTTTTACTTATCTACACTGAGGAGACAGCATCTTTAAACTTGAAATTGAAAGGGAACTTTTTTTTTTTTCCTCACAGTCAAAATTAAGTATTTTTGTGTAGAAAGTAAGCGGCTCCTGGTACTCTGTTGAAGCTCCTCTGACAAGTCTTATCTTCTGCGTGAACAAGGAGCTCTCAGCCTTTTGGCTCTGACAGAGAACCGAATGTGATAAACACACCACGTGTAATTTTTAAACTTTTAACCATGCAGCAAGTATATGATGCCAATCTATCATGCTAAATGCTTTTCAACAAAAGAAATTAGTTTCAATAAATGTAACTTTTTTTTATCAAACTGTTCAGCCAATTGTTAATATTTTTTTGCTCTACTAAACCAAAGAAGTTGTTTCTGGAATTCACATTTAGATCTTGTACCCTTACAACAAATACCTAGGTACAATGTTTTATTTTAATTTTATAAAATGAGTTAGATTATTTATTTCATCACATACCTAATGGCGTACAACGAGATAGTTTCTGTGTGATCTTTAAGAGATTTGACACAGCGGATAAAAACACAAATAGGTAAAACATGTTTTAAAAAATTCAGTAGTATAAGTATGTAATCGTAATATCAGTTCAGCTCTCGCTCAGCGGTCGACATGAGAGAATTGGGCCACATGACCGTCCTCTTGGCATTTATACCTTCATTTGAGGCGCAGGTAAAGTCTCATTTTAAACAATAAGCAGTGCTGCATATAAACTCTGCTCGTAATAAACAGCTGGTAGCAAACAAAAAGCATCTCAACAGGAAGTGCTAGCTTATCCGAATCTAATCTAGCCTCTTATGTGTAACTATTTTTTTTTTTTTTTTTGCTATTTTTAGGAGTTCATTAAACAGTTGGCAATAATTATTAACTCCTTTTCTATTTGGAAGTGCCACTCGCACTGTGTTCAGACAAAATGGGGGATCTGCGAAACAGCCTCCTCCAAAACAATCTGTATGGTTGCACGTCTGGCGCAAGTTGACAAGCTCGAAGTCAGAAACAGTGAGCATAAACCAGGTGTAAGACCCACGCTCAAAAAAGGCCGGAGACCATTCTTTGACTTTAGGGCTGGCACTTGCGTCTTAATCAGTCTTTGTCATGAAATCAGGAATTAAAGTAAGTTGGTAAGTCTTGATCATTCGAGTAAGCAATTAACGTTGTCCTCCCTGACTTTACCTTATTGTGTAGATATGACATTCCCTTAAGCTTTCTGTCACATTTGTGCCAGGGAAAGGAGTTAATCTGTTTCAACATGACTATCCAGCAAACCTTTACAGTACGAAAGCCGCAAACTTCAGTTTTACCAGAGATGCTAAGATTCTCCTGTAATGGGGTGTATTTGATTTATGGCTTTATCGCCTCAGAACAAAATAAATACTGTATGCTACCTCTAACATCCTGTTCCCTTGCTGATAAACCACCATCATTACAAAGCCTCTGGATCTTCAAAATTAAATTTAACCTCAATTTTCTTTGAACGTATATTCATATTTAGATTAGATAAAAAGGGCTAAAGATTTTAAAACATTCATGAGCTAAACAAGGTTTAAGTATAAGGATTAAAATTCAGATGGGGACACCCTTCTCAGTTTCCCTCACTATCCCCCTCAGGGCCTACATTTCTGTCAAAGCTATTCAAAGGCGCAGTACAACACAAAATTGTTTTTAATTGAAACAAGTGCCACAATTGGCAACATTTGTGATTATTCACCTAAAAGTAAAATAATGTCTTATTGCCACAGTTGCTTTTTGCGACTAAACTTTAAGTTGTAACCTTTGTTTTCTTTTTAAAAGCTCTTTGTTTTAGTCTAACATCTTAAGGCATAGCAAGTAATCCGTTTAAACACACTACAGATTATTACCTGACTTCAAACACTTACTAATGGTCAACAAGGAAATAAAAAAAAAAGAAAACAAAATCCCAAACTCCTGCTTATGTCTTCAACAGCTGCAGAACTTAAATCAAAACACAGTAAGGCCGCGTCCTAATAAGTCAAGATATCTGGAAAATACTGTCTCATCCCCCCTTTTCAGCCCCATGCAAGACTTTAAAGCAATATACAGCAGACCCTTAATTTGTCCAATATGGCATTCTTCTGCACACACTTGGCGATGGAGATAGCACATGGTGTTGGTTTACTTTTCCCCCCACCAAGCCCATCTGCCACTTTGATTGAGTATGGTTATAAAAGTGAAAACATAATTGCAAGTGCAGTTTTGTGTCTGAGGAGATAAGATAAAAAAAAATACATAAGGCTGAATTGTCGCTTTGAATTTGATTTCCGATCAATCTGACGATTCACCAGCTGTGGTTTGTTGTACCTCAACAAAGTCGACCATTACTGTAGCGTGCACAGGAGATGTAATTGATGAATGAATGTGCCAAGAAAGTGTGCTCTTAGGAAATAGACTGACAAAAATAACAAAACAAGCTTTTTTGTTCTGTTTGCTTTAAGTGAATTTATGTATTGTGGGAAAAAAAGGCTGCCAGGGGACTCGGCAGATACATTTGTATGTAAGGAGAATTTTCTTCAAGTATTTTAATAAACTAACAATTTTCCTAAGAATTAGCATGTTTTTCATTTTAAATCCCCAGAAATTATGTAGAAAATTAAACCGTGTGTCTTCTTGTAAAGGTGCAATACTAGTAGGTTTGTCGTCAAATTACTTAGCAGTAAACATCATTCAAAGCTGGTTTTGTTTGCATGAAATGCATCATGCATTTTGTCCAAAACATTTTAAAAGGTTTTTATTCTTCAGTAGAATTAGAAAAACAAAACACCAAAAATGTTGTTTTGCTTTTTCCTGTGTTAACCCCTCACATGATATTTTCTGAGGACCTGCTTCGGTTAGCTGAAGCGTCCCTGCAGGCTGCAGAGTCACATGTATATTGAACGAAAACGACACAGGAGTGATGCCAGTAAAGGTTCAGGTCTCATGCTAAATCAAAAATGACTAGATGCACAGCAAGTTTTATACTGATAATAATAAATAGTAATAATATATAACTGTGTGCACCATTCAGCAGATGGAAGTGGTGTGTTTTTGGTGTATTTCCAATAGAAGCAGAAAAAGGTTATTTGAAAAGGCTAAATTTTCATATAAATTTTCCTTAAAAAAAATGCACGTGGAAAAGAGATAATTTTTTTTTACCTGACTTAAATTCAGATATTGTCAGTTTTAGACAAATATATTGGTTTAAAGCTAGAATTGTGAGAATTGGGAATGATTGCTTAGCAGCGGGGATCACCTACTAGGTACAACAAGTTTCCTTTTTCCTTCAGCGTCAACATCTTTAAAATATTTATCCTTTCCCAAGGAGCTTTCTGAATGCTTGATAGAATAAGTGCAACAGGATATTGTGTTTTAGGAACAAAAGTGCTTCCCCTGTCTTTACTGTTACAAAAAGGACAACTTTTATTTGTTTTCAATTCTCATTTTCTGTTTCAAATGTTCTCTTTTTTAGTGTACCATGGGGGGGACCTCCCTCATAAACTTCATATGTTTTCAACCCACTTATTTTATTGCAGCTAAACAAATCCGTGTTTTGTAATACAGATATCAGGCAAGGTCACAAGGGTTTGCTTACAAGACTTCCAAGATTTAATTACGTCAGTGAATAGCCATTATTGGGGACATATGAATAGTCTATATGAAAAACTATCTATCTATCTATCTATCTATCTATCTATCTATCTATCTATCTATCTATCTATCTATCTATCTATCTATCTATCTATCTATCTATCTATCTATCTATCTATCTATCTATCTATCTATCTATCTATCTATCTATCTATCTATCTATCTATCTATCTATCTATCTATAAATATAATACGTATGTATGTATGTGTATAAAATGTATGTATGTGTGGTGGTCAAAAACGTCTTGCGGGGGGCCATGATTTACAGCATACATATTGTTAGCTTTCTGTTTGGCACAATGTTTGAACAAATGAACTCAAGTCGTTGGTCATTCTCCAGATTGTTAAGTCATTTGTTGTTGTTGAACGGGGTTAATAATGGCCTTTCTGGAATAACTCCATAACCACTGCACATCTTTCATTTTTATCTTCTTTGGTACACTTGAAATGCTTTTGAGAATGCTTCTTTTAGCATCTTTTATTCTTTACCGAATTTGGTGAGCAAAATGACAGCTTTACAGTCACATAAAGCAGTTTTATGTCATCCACAATTTTTTTTATAGTAAGGGGAGAACATTCTTTGTGAGAAGAAATGTTTCCAGAGTAAAGTGTATTTGGGATGTGATAAACTTGATGTTAACCAGTATTTTTCATGTACTATACTACTATATGTCATACTCTAAATTTTGCATAAATTAAACTGCTTTAATATATATCAGGGTTAGGGTTAATATATATACGTGAGTGAGTGAGTGTGTATGTATGTATGTATGTATGTATGTATGTATGTATGTATGTATGTATGTATGTATGTATGTATGTATGTATGTATGTATGTATGTATGTATGTATGTATGTATGTATGTATGTATGTATGTATGTATGTATGTATGTATGTATAAATAAATAAATAAATAATGAACACATTTCAGCCAAATAATACAACACTTGTGTCTGGACTAAATACAGAGAAATCAGCTCAAATTTCTGGAAAGGTTTAAAGCTTTCGCATATCAGGAGGCAACAGCAGATCTGATACTATAAATTGTCTCCAGAGCTGCATACCATTCATTTTCTCGTGCTGTACGTCTGCCGGACTATCACTTTTTGATATTTTTAGTGAATAGTTGGCTCTCTGAGGTTTACAAGCTGTAATCTTTAGAAACTGTCTTGCCTGATTTTCATCACAAACTCTTTGAATTTCTCCAGTGTCTGCAACCACTGTTCCTCATTAATTAGTCATTACAACAATGCATATGTAAATGGTAAACGGGAGTTACTATGCTTTATTAATGTGTAATTACTAATTACATAGTAATCATTTTATTATTATTACCCAACAATCACATTTTTACTTACAATAAATAAACTAACATCTTGTTACAAGGTAATTACAATGTAATTATTTTGGTTATTATATAATATTCTGAAATGATTACAAACTATGACCCGAATGTTACCGTCTTGTGACAGAGTTATAACAAGGAGTGCTACTAAAATTCACTTTTTTATTACTTCTACTACCTTGTTTTATACTCTAATCCTAAAATAGACTTCAAGGCTTACTACTGTCTCAACTTTGAAAGTCTCCCAGTGCTGTCTGAGATTTTAAACCAAAAATGCTCACAGTTCTTAACAAACTCTGACTGAACGGGGCCACAGCATCTAACATGACAATGTGGTATTTCATTGATAGCTCGTATTTGTTAACTAGCTGCATAATTGCTATGGATCTTTCAGAAGCCGTTTTAAAGGGCCTAGCAGCAACCACAATGGGAAATCTCTATATGCCAATATGATGCATTGCAGCACCAAGACATGGCTTATAGATATATTATGATGATCTGCATCACTTTATGGAATCGTAATGGCTTCTTTATGCAGATACAGATAATAGTGATTGATGGGAAGGGACTCAGGCTGACTGTTTCTCCCCCTCTTCTCTTTCAGCAGTTTTTCCAATAAAAGGATGGAAAGCTTGTTGGATAAAAAGATGTTTTGAAAGATATCCAAAAGTAGGACAAATTTGATCACTTGAAGAATGTCTGGTCAGCTGAATTTTAGATTGTGGATTTTTAGTTTGGCTGCAAGTCCCAAAAGGCTGATTTAATTTAGGGACATTTTTGTATACCCGTCTCTACATGGTTGTTATGGAAGGTTAGCTGTAGGGATAAGCACAGAAGCCTTTTTTTTTATAGCTATGGTTCATCTTTGTGTCATCATTGTTCTTACAGTTCCAAGTTTATATCCATGTGTTGACTCCAGCTGACCAAATGATTCATTGAGAGCCCAACCTTATGATTATTTAGTAAAGTCATCATATCACCCCTCATTTTTTTAACTAAATGACAGCTTTGCTCTCGTCTACAGGATCAGGTCCAAATAGCCTTTGTGTCTCGTTAGCAGCCAAATGTCTAAACATTAATATAGTCCAGCAAAGTATTCATAAATGGGATAAACAGACATAATAAATAAAGTCTGAAGAAGACTCATAAATACAGAAATGCACATTTCTTACTAAAAGGGCATTTTTTCTTTATGTGAACTAAGATTATGATTTTATCAAACAACTTTTTTTCCAAACATTTCCTACCCATTTCCTGACCAGCTTTGGACTTTTATCCTTTCCCACTTTCATTTTTTACCCATAAACAGTATTTGTAATGAGTTACTGAAATAGTCATAGAAATATAATTAATATGTAATGTTGTACTTTCTAAAGGTTTTGATATGTTCCTTTTTTTTCTTTAATTGTGGTTTGGATAGCCTATTGTACAAATTGCAATCCTAATCAAATCAAAGGAACTCTGATCACTTCCTGGTTATTGATTCTGTTTCTTGGAGTCAATTTTTTTCTTATTTTCTATCACAGTTAACTTTCATAACTCTATAACTTCTATAACTCTCATGTTATAGAAGATTACTTTGAATTATTTGTTTGAAAGCGAGTACAAAATAATCCGAAGGTGGGCAGGAATCAATGCTTGGTCTTTATGAGTTATATTGTGTAGCAGACATCCCCTTTTTTAGGACTGGGAAAAATTTTGAATGTTGGAACCAAAACTGCAAAAGTACAAAACAGCTTAAGGACAAAATTACCAGCATCCCATTAGGTACTGAAGTAATAAATAAGTAAACCATCATTTTGTCAAAACAGGTTATTTTATTTCAAACCGGTTTAAGGTGATAATGTAAACATTCTGGAAATGCAACATTAACAAATAAATGAGAAATATTTGTTTTGTGCTGACTATGCTTTAGTTCTTATCACCCTTTGACAGTCGATTTGAAATAACCTTTTTTTAATAATCCACTCATAGCCTACTGTAAGGTGTGTAAATGTGGTTATGTGACTCTACTAAATAATATCTGCCAGTGGCAAGTATCTTGTTTTGATCAGATGTCCTAATTTTACATTTCATGAGCGTCGACTGAACCAAGTGAGAATCAGAACCACAATTAATAACGATTAGGTGCATTCAAAAAACTTTGAGCAAAACCTATACAATAAAATTTTACATGCGGTGATTGTTATCATTAATGCTTCTCTCCATATATCATTAAAATACTTTTTGACCAACAGAAATAAATTCAATCATTACATACCGGGGTACAGCATGGTTGGGTCACAGATATAAAAGGAACAGTGGTGCAATCTAAGGGGATTTAGGGCCATTCGTACAAAGTAGTAGCCTATAGCAGCAGCTTAATAACAGGGTTTGGACATTTAATATTTACTCAATTATGCAGATTTCTTTAGATATTTCTGATCTCACCCTCACTTTTTTCTTTTTTTTCTCTCTTTTGTTTGTTTCAGGATCCTGTCGGGGAGAACGCAGGAGTCCATGGTCCGCCAGAGGACAGGAAGGAGAAGGTCCCCGTTCCTCACCTGAGCCAGATGGTGGTTCTGACGGACAGCGGGACCCTCTATGGGCTGGCACAGAGGGTGGTGGCCACTGAGTCTCTGTAAGCAGCTTAGCACTTTATACTGCCGCACTGTATTTTATTAATAAGTTGTTATATCAGCATCCAATATGTAGTCTGGCCAATATCATGCAACACACAGATCATCTCGCACTGCAATAATTTACCTGGGGAAATAATACTTAGGTCTCTCTCTGTGATATATATTTTTTATATGAATATACACTCATTGACCATTTGTTCTGTTTACTTCCTCTTTTTCTTTCTGTGTAGTTTTCTCTCCTTTGACTCTTACAAAAGCACACACACACACACACTACTTATTACCACTGTTCAAAATTAGGTCGAGCATCAGTGGCCTGGAATCTTGAGAGGTCCAAAGTAGAAAACAATAGCATTAAGGAAGATCATGCTGCTAAAAAAAAAAAAAAAAGATTTTTGTCTTTAAGGTTTGAATAATGATGAAAACAAAAAGGCTAAATTGCTGGGGTGACAGTCTATCTTGGGTAAACCTAGCAAAGGGAAAATATTAACAGGGGAGAAGAAGGCAGACTTTAAAGCTGCATTGCATGAAAAAAAAAACTATATCTTAAAATGAGTTATTAGAAATGGCAGCATGTTTAACTCCAAAAGGAGCTTTTTTCTGGTTGAACAAACTAGAATGGTGTGAGAAACATCAGAGTAGGAATTAGATGTCTGAGCCGAGCTCAGGAAACTGGCTGTTTAGGTGTTGTTGAGCCCTCCGGCTATTGTTCTGTTGTCACATTTCTACTAGTGTGATCAGATAATGGTGAACAGTAGTGTGCACTGCTGCCGCTTCTTGTTCTCCTTGCACCGAACTGTCTCGTCGAGGCAAACACAAGATGTTCCAGCTTAATGTAACATCATTTTCTCGACTCTGCGAACAGAGCAAAGGTTCACAGAGCTCATTTTGTGATATTCTGCCTAGAACGCAGTTAGAGATATTACACGTAGCTTTTAATGTAGAGACGTTCAGATTGGTGTCGCTGATATAGATAGCTTTTTTTTTTAAATCTATATCAGTGTGTGCAGTTACAAGCTAAATTACTATTAAAATGGTATTTTTGCTGTTGTGAATAAATACAACAAATTTAAATGCAATCCTTTTTGTAAAAGATGTATAAAACAGTTATACAATATAATCAGATAATACATTTAAGACATTGTAAATAAATCAGCAGTTACCACACATTACCATTTAGTGAACTGCCCAAACTCAAATGTGAGCGTGCCTTATTGGCACAGGAACTGCTCTTAAGTCTGTTTGTTCTGGCTGTAATGGCCCTGAATTGTCTGCACAAGGGGAGCAGCTCAAACACAGAAAGTCCGGCGTTAAATGGGTCCACAAGAAGGTTTTGTCCTTGATACTATGGGAAAAATACGAAGGCAGAGGGTAGCTGGTGGTCTTCTGGGCTGTCGGGATGACCCTCTGGAGAGGTTTCTTGTGTCTGACTGCAGCAGAAGCAGTAGGTTAATGTGTTCATTTAAGTAATACTCAAATTAGATACATAGAAAGTATTGCAATTAAAAATCTGGATTTGTTAAAATACCTATAATAAAATCTGAATTCTGTAAATGTGGGAATCATTTATTTTGGTTCTTATTGGATTATAATAATTCCTGTACTGTAATCGTGAATTAATTAAACTGTCACTGTAGTCCCTTCAAATAGACCCAAACATCTGATCGGTTAATTGAGTACAGCATATAATATTCAGTTAATGGATTTGATTTTAACAATCAAATATTGCATTTTTAATGTTTGTTTTTATCTAAAACTGATTACTTTTTGTTTTTCACTCAAGTTATAATGGTTTGATTTTGAATTTTCTTGATAATATGAAAGCCCTAATGTGACAAAGAATAGTAAAACATTTTCTGGGGGCAAATATATTTTTTGTACAGATAACGGGCTGAAATCAGGATGCAGGAACTACAAAGCAAAGCGCTTTAGAGGTTTTAGTGAGCATCCGTGAAAGGTTTGCATCTACCTGCAAAAACTAAATGAACGGATGTGATAAAACCAGAGAATACTTTGAGATTTTTAGCTGGTTTGAGTCATCTAATATTGGCTGTAAAAAGATTTTTAAGACAATCGATCCAAATTTTATTAATTACTACTCTGGTTGTTTTAATAGATTTTAAAAGACTGTGCCTCTCGAGAACTTTGTTCAGGATACATTATTCCACCACTGTGCTAATTTACGTTACCTTTATATTGTTTCAGTGTGTTTTTGGCTGAGCAGTTTGAGTCCCTGCAGTCCCACTTGGACACAATGATGCCTGCAGCCAAGAAACCATTCCTACAACAGTTTTATTCCCAGGTATTGGAAACAGCTTTCCTGTATTTATCTATCTATCTAAAGGCAGGAATTTTACCATTAATTTTACAGTATGCTCATCATTAACCATATGCATAGTCTCTCTTTTTCCACAAGTTAAACTTTTATTTATTTACATTTTATCAGCTCCAAATTAAGGTTTTTGTAAGAATTACTTTCATCAGTTTGCATTGTTTAGTTTAAATGGGCCAGATGCATGGCATAGTTTGTATACTAGGTTGTTCAGGGCATGCTTCTTAAGTTTTTATAATGTCCAGTACCAGCATAGAAGACAATTGTATAACATTTTCCAAATAGTTTTGATCATTTATGAGTCTAAATGTTAATTCATTTGTGGATACGCCCCTTTCATCCCTCAGTTCTACATTAGTTAAAGCCCAGCTTTGACCTCTAAAGTTTCTGACAACTAATCCATTTGAATTGTTTTGCAAACTGCAGCTTAAATTCAGTTTTATTGGTCAAGCTTTTCTTTTTTTCGTCTAATTTTTAGATCTTTTATTTGTTTGACAGCTTGACAGGTGATGTGGTCCCATAAAGATGCCGGCCCCTTTTTCTTAAACATTAAGTCAGCGTCATCTGCAACTGAATACATGAAAATATTGGTGACATTCCATTGCTAAGCAATAGTTTCACTTTAGGAGACATGACTCCTGTCCAAAAACTATGTCCAGCTCATATCCATTAACATTTGATAGATCTAATGCAATAATACATCTGTTTTTCCTCTTTTCCCTCTCGCAGACGGTGTCCACCGCCAGCGAACTGCGTAAACCGATATACTGGATAGTGGCAGCCAAGGCTATAGACTACGAACAAATGCTGCTCATGATGGCCGGAGTTAAATGGGACATCAAGGAGATAATGTCACAGCACAACATATATGTGGATGTTCTGCTCAAGGTAACGGTTATTGCAAAATATAAAGGTTAGGGTAGAAGTCATATGATGAGTTGAAAGCTTATGGAATAGTGTTTACTTAAATGAATGCAAGTTGAAGCCCCACATCAGCCCATTCTGTACCTTAGACCAATGTTAAAGAAGCTGTGTTACAGTTTATTGGTGGGGCCTCGCATGACTGCCCTCGGTGGACAGGGTTGTCAGAGATCTTGGACCTTGGATCATCGTTATTAATCAGCCCCACCACGGTTGTATTGTCTGTGATTTTTACTGCTAGCTGGCTAACACTGTTGGAGCAGCTAATATGAAACCACAGACCGTACACTGGTGACTGGGGGGAGGAACTGTGTTACGTCAGGGACTCTGACACTGATCATTTGAAACAATTCATGAATTTAATCATCTGTATTTCAATGAAACATCCTTAGCACATACATTTCTGCGCTTTTTCTTTTCTTTGTAGCATCTGAGACATATAAAAAGCTGGTAAAAATGGCATGCCAATTTGTGAATAGCTACAGTTTTCAAGCTGCTTAGTGTTAAATGCTCTGTACTGGCTGATTTTATTTTTCTTAACTCATTTGCACTGCTGTAGGACTGGGCTTGAACGGAGACACATCTTAGGATGTGGTTGTATGACCTTAATAACATTAAATGAGTTTTAGTCATTAAGGTTACTGCATCATATAAGCCAGACATTGTTAGCTTTGCAAAAAGAGTACAAAGCTCATTCTAGGACTTCCAGTATGTTTTGCAAACTTTTAATCTTAATTTATTTTAAAATTTGCTTTAACCTTTTAAAATTATTTTTCCTGAATTAAGTTTTCTCATTTTTGCATTTTAAAAGCAAACAACCCAAGCTGTTTGTATCAAATAGCTTTTTATGCTTCAGACATTGAGACATTCTTTTCTATTTGAGATGTAGTTATTAACTTTTTGTTAAGATGAGTCAAGTGTAAATCTCTCCGGAAGTGTTATCTTCGTTACAGACACCTCCTCTGAATGGCTGCATAGTTATTTTTAGAATAACATATTTCCACTGAATATACGTCTTTATAAATTTTTCATGGAGGGCAAAGGACACACAATCCACTTTTAATTTGTCCTCTTTTATATTCAATAGAGAAAACCTGAATGTATTATTTATTTAAGAAAGGAAAAGCCTGTTTTCCATACTTTTAGATTTATGCTAAATAGCAGATAATTAAATACTTGGAGCTCAGAATTATGACAAAATGTAAATAAGAACAACGGCAGAGATCAGTGGAATGCAGTGTGTGGCTCGTTATATATACTCATAAACTTGGAAAATAGATTATTTTAGTTTAACACAATTTTTGTCATATCAGTACTTTTTTTTAAATATTACTCTTATTTTTAAAAGAGAGTGCTTCTGAAAGCATCTCGTTTTGGTGCCAGTGTCTTTAAATCTAAAGCAGGTTCTTCACACCCCGCCTCCTCCAGGTCACACACAGCGTTCCACTCCACCCCGTTCGGCCATATTTGTAGTATGCCATGGGGGGCGGTGTAATGAGTTGTGTGGGCTAACAACTAAACATTTTCACTTAAACACTGGTAACTTCAGCAAAATGGCAGAGAAAAATGCTGGATTCACAAATTGATGAATTTGGAAGTCTGTGACCTTGTTTAGCAGCTCCACAGCAAATACTGTGATGTACTTATTTAAAAAACCAACATAAGAGCTTAGAGAAAACTGAATGGCTTGAAATATATGACCCAATCATAATATAAAGATACTACTGAGTACCTGCAATGACTAAATAAAAAAAATCTGCACCAATCTACTGTAGACGCCAAGTACAACGATGTATTTAATGGCTAAAAAGTGGATTTTGCTTAATATGTCCCCTTTTAAATCAGGTTAACCTACACCAGACAAAATCGTCAGTAATTTTCTTTGACATACACGTCAATCATAATATAAGTTAGAGATAGATTTAGACCATTTTAATTTACATTGTTTATTTTTATATTGAGCCCTAAAGTTTTTCTATTGGATCTTGGTCTGTGGGCTGAAATGGAAGAATGTTTATTTTGTATCTGGAGAACCATTTCTGTGTTGATTTGGCCTTCACAAACACCCAATATTGACCCATTTTTATTTTTTTCTTCCAGATTTTTATTTAAAAATACCCTCAAGAGTGTTTGCACGGTCTTCAGAAGACAAAAAGTCCTTAGGCATTAGATGCTTTTTCACACAAATTAATTTTTTGTTTTACACTTGACTAACCTGGAAGGTGTGTTGCCAAAAGGCTCAATCTTAGTTATCTTAGACGAGGCGTTATCCTGGAATCACCTTCTAAAACCAATCAGCAAGTAGATGACATCTAGTGATTGTTTTGGAGACTTTTTGACCCCAAGATGCCATTTTTTTATACGTGACATTTTAAATCACAGTCATCATTCTCAATTTCACCGTGTGCAGCATCACAATCGCAAAGGAGTGCTGAGGTGTGATTTTTATCGGTAAAGTTTCAGGCACCAAAACACTGCATTCCCTGACTTATGATGATCAGTGCTCTCCTGCCTTAACCAATTGGCATCTTCTCTTGGCTTTCCCACCTTGAAGAGAAAAAGGCTTCCATGTTAACTTTTTACTCCAAGGAAGCAGTCATTAAAGACACACATACCTCCTAAATACTGATCAAATAAAAAAAAATTAAATAGGTAAATATAAATTAAGATGCCTCAGTATCATTTATTTTGTAGGAATTGGGTTCCAAAAAGTGTTTGATCACGTTTCTTTTTTATTTTTCATACATACCATAGATATTGCTATGTATTGTTTTCTTTGTAACAGTATGGATTGAGTTAAAAAGAAATTATGCACCAAATAAGTCTACTTCAACCTGATGTCCAGAGGCAGAAAATATTCTCTTTATACATAATTCTGGGGAGACCACTTCCAAACCCCCATGCATACATAAATAGAAAACTATATTAAAACCTCACATACTGTATCTAATTACAGAGAGATGTTTGTTTCAGAAGAACTCAAACTCACTTTTTTTATTTTCTAGATGACTCAGAGTTTTTTTTTTTTCTTTTTCTGGAGTCTAGCTTTCCTAATTCTACTTCCTGAGAGGAAAATTGTCACACAGGTTCTGTTTTAACTGCCTAAACACGTCAGACTATTATAGCTGATGGGCAACATGAAGCACATTACATCTAACATATATTTCCTCGTCCCATCAGGTGCTAATACCGCGTGCTGTCAACCTGTCATACAGTCTTAATGCATATGGGCTGAGTTATTGTGCACTGATTGAAAAGAGTGTGCCCTATTTTGTTGCACCGCATTCACATACAAACACACAGGCATATTTTATTCATGAACTCAGGTTGGTCGCTGTCATTCCGCTATGATTTGCATATAAAGTGGCAGAGAAATGCAGAAGGCTCTGAATGACTTCTGTGACAAAGTGCTTAAGCCAGAAGTCGTTATGAGACTGTTTGTGAATGAATGACGTTCCATTTTCTGGTGAAAAATTTATGTTGGCTTGACAATTCTTGGTTCATGTCTTATTCAAAAAATAGGAGTGGAATTAAAGCTGTAAGACACATCAGCAGTAGAAGAAAAAAAAAACATCCTTCACTGAGAAGCATCCATCTTATCTGTGCATCTTCTTCAAATCCACCACTTTTGCTTCTATAAAAAGAAACCTAGAGTCACAACAAGTGTCCGTCATCTATATTTGAACATTTCAGCAAGAAGCAAGTACATAGCACAAACTCCTTCAGTGGGAGTTTTCGTGGCTGCAAACCAAGAAACATCAAAACGTAACACACATAATGCAACCGATGGCCTCCTGTGACCAAAACAACTTTGTTCATGTTTATATCCTGCAATCTGCATCGTCCTCTAGGATATCTTCTCTTGATGTTTTGTGTCAAAACATAAAAAGCTGGCAATGAGCTTTGTGCTTTAATTGGCTGAATTGGCCTTGCCTATATCGTATGTTGTTAATAAGGATGCAAAAGTTCACTCAACGTGTGTCTTTTAGGAAGTGAATTTAAAACCCAGTGCTGTTCTAATTTAGTTTAAGATGACTGCAAACGCTCACTTTCAGATGAGGATGCTGCCGAATATATTGTTTGTTCTTTTGTGGTTTTATAAATTGTGCACAATTTGCTACCCTCTATTCATTATAGTGCATTGAGTAAAATTTATATATGATATTTTACACCAAAAGTCTAACCAAAGTAGTGTAAAATGATCTATTTGCATTTCCCTGTTATAATTAATTGTAAGAATTTAGTTCAAAAAACATATACAAAGATAACTTGCTAAAATTGGTAGTATTGTACTGTTATAGAGTAACATATGTATCAAACTTTCTTTAGCCGCCTAATTAGTCAGGCAATCTACTGAGGCAGCCATTCTGCAGGTGGCCACTAAATTAACATACCGTACCTGTAGCTTGCAAACCTTTGAAATAGCAGTAGCCAAATAAGAGTTATGTGTGGGTTTTTTTTAGATTCCCTTCAATGGGTGTCGATCACTACCTAAAATGTTTAAAATTAAACATATCTTGATGTAAGTGTTGGAGCTTTTTCAGCCATCTCGCCTGTAATACGCAGCAACAGGCCAGGATGGGATGTTACTCCATGCTCTGGGCAGGCAAAGGAAACTTTGCCCAAAGACATCGCTCTAAAAAGGCTGTAAAGTGTAGGAAAGGTATGATAGACATTTTTAGCAGTTATGGAACAATCCCTTTTTCTAAAATCTAAAATGTATACCTTGAGACCACGAACTGGCCCATACTCCATGCTTATCCAATGTTTATCCAAGCTGCAAAATTAGCAGTGTAGCTTGGTTAAAATACAGGTTTAGTTTTCCCAAACAATAGTTTAGATAACTTAAATAATCTATTGATCTATGAATGACTGAAAAGTAAGAAAGACTTTTGAAATTTTTTTTTATTGGCTAGAAGTAAGTGGGTTCTATAGCTCAGTTTTGTTTAATTTCATTACGTTCTACAAGTTAAGCCTGATAAAAATCTATACCTGGTGCATCAAATCTTTTATGTAGTTTGTCCATCCATTAGGAAACCCAAGATGTTGAGGTCCCATTGTCTACGGTTAGCTGTGAAATCACTTGTTTTTGTGAAAACGTAATGTGCACTGAAGAAAGGTTGAATTAATCAATTTGATGTGTCGCTGTGCAGATTAACGATGTCTGACGCAAAACAAAAACACTTAATCTGTTTGGGTTTTTTTTTTGTAATCTTTGTTCTCGTCTGTCTCCTCTATCCTCTCAGGAGTTTGAGCAATTTAACAAGCGGCTCGGTGAAGTTTCCAGACATGTGCGCATTCCTCTGCCTGTGTCCAACGTCCTCTGGGAGCACTGCATCCGCCTGGCAAACAGGACTCTGGTTGAGGGGTAAGAAAGTCTCACATCTCTGGTCATTCTGGTCAAACTGTGTGGCCAGAAAAAAAACAACAATACAGTATTCCCTCTAATCGTTTACTCAACAGATTATCTCACCCTCTGGTTGTTACACATTTTATCATGAAGTGTAAATTTGAACTGCACAGTAACAGTTTGGCCTGTGAGTAGTAAAATAAGCACTGCGTTTATAGACTGGCTGCACAAAAAATGTGTCAGCAATCAACTGACATTTTAGTACAATACAATATAGGTCGAAAATAGTATATTACAAATGTAATTTGAAAAATAAAACTCAGATTTTATACACAAACCAATGAAATATAGTTTTTATTCAGAAATGTTATGTTATGGTCTACATAGTAATGGGTAAGGCTGCAGCAGAAAGTAACTGACCCCCTACCACTTTTGAATGAAGAAGTTTTAGTGGTAGGAAAAAATAAAGTGGAAACAGGTGCTTAAGCAACAGCTGTGAAATAAAAAAAAAATCATTAGATGGGCTGTGTTTAACTAATTTTCAACATTTGTTTAAAACGGCGTCATCCACTGTCACCTAGTCACACAGTGATTGCTCACTGTAACACGTGTGCAGTGCTAGGCAGAGTTTCAAATGGAAGAGAGATTGCAGCTCCTGTTTCGAGCACCGTCTGTCCAAAAGGGTTGTTAGCTTTTTCTCTGTCGTCTATTATTGCTGTGCACATGCCTCTGCATATGGGTGCTCAGTAGACTTACTCATAGTTAATGCAAAGGATTTGGCATCAGTAAAGTGAGCCGTGACACCCAAATGGTTTCCATTGCTAGCAGAATTCAGTGAACGAATGAGAGAGAGAGAGACATGTGGCGCTTTCTCTACCAGGCTTTGCTTTGTTGCTTTCTGAGTTGTGTGTCACGTCTCTATTTTGGATGTTGCACCTTGCCTTGCAGGTAAATGATAAGCGCAGTACTTTTTCCATCGCTAGCTTGACTGAGCAAATGGAAATGTATATACAGCATTGCAGAGGGGCAACTTTTTTAATTAATTGTTGCAATAATTTAGTTTATCGCGTCCAAATGGAAGAAAAGTAACACAAACAGTTAATGTGATAATTTTAACAGCCCTTTATATATATATATATTATATATATATATATTATATATTATATAATATATATATATCGAATATTTATATATCTAACAAGACTCTCTATTATATTAAATATCTCTCTATTTCTAAACACATCACAATCTCGCTTACTATATCTCTTCCCTATCATATATATCTATATTACTCTCTTCTATCCTTCATCCTGTATCTGTTTATTATCATCTACGCTCTCATCATCTTCTCTGTGTAGTATCTACTCTCTCTCTATCTATCTGATCTATCATATATCTATATATGTCCTGTATCTATTCGGGCTGGTCTCATCTAGGATGAGCCGATTCGATACGATTCTCGATCCCCAGCTCACGATACGATACGATTCTCGATACATAGCTCAGCTTGATTTGATTCCAATATCGATATTTATTACTTTGAATTAATGCTCAGTGATTCAATCACCAAAATCAGCCAAATATTATGTTTATGTTCTATTTATTGATCACAGACATATTAACAGGAAAATAAAGTGCATTTGCTTCAATGCATTTAACGTGTCACAGAAACCAAAAATGTGCCCAAACATCTGATTTTAGGGACAAGGAGCTTCTAAAATCCTGTCGGCCGTTCCACAAATTCGTCTCACTCGCTCTCCTTCGCTGTGAACTGTAATGGTTGCGCTGTAATAACGCCCCCTAGGGTCTTCGGTTCTCCACAATCACTATCAAGCTATTTCTGGATAATGTTCACCTAAACTAGTGCACTTTCACATCTCCCACAGGTGCTGGGGTCCCAGGTATTAAGTGTTCACTTATATACAGTAATCTTGTAATTTATTTATTTATGTTCTTTCACTTTCTTTTTTCAAATATCACATTACACATGTCAGCTTACATAATAATATATATGATTTAGCAATGGCATCTAGGTGTTATTCGAGTTATCTGTTGCTTTATGTCTGTTGGTTGTGCTGTTCTTTTTGTGTCTCTTTCCAGGTGATGGAGCAGACAAAGAAGGTTTTATCATTCTCTCCCTTTTATCTCCTCTTCTTTCACCTCTACTCTTTTTTTTCTTTTCTTTCACTTTTTGTTCTTCCTTTACTCTCCCATTGTCATGTTCATATAATTTGAAATTCTCCTTGCAGGAATCATAATAAAGCTATTTACAAGCATAAATCAAGTGGAGCACTATGGCGAAAGCCGTTTGCTCCACTTGTAAAAGCAAAATCTGTCGAGCTCCATCTGGCATTGAGACATCAATTCCTATTGCCATATTGCTAGACAGGACACTGGAAAAAAAAAAAAAAAAAAAAAAAAAAAAAAAACGCCCCCTAGAGGTTGGGAGGTATATCGATATTGAAAGCCAGAATATCGATATTAAATCGTTTTTAAAAATATCGATATTAATCTTTATATCGATTTTTATGCACAGCCCTAAGTTGTTTAAGTAATAGATACTGAAGTAGCATTAGGTATTTGAAGGTGTATAGATACACGTCACCTGCCCAGACTGTAATTTGTAATAATTTATAGTAAATAGAGCTCATAAGGTTACATTTAAATACTGTACTCTTTTTAACCTGTTTCCATACTAGCATTGGTAATTTACAAAACAGTTTCTGTTATGTTTGCACTAACAAATTGAACATTTTAGAGAGAAAAACTTTCAAACATTTTCCACACTGAATAATAATTTAATGTTGGGATTAGTTGTTATTTTTGCTTTTGTTGTTTTTTTTTTTGGTAAATTGTGTCTTCTTTGCACATGCTAACTATTGCCTTGTGTAATAACAATGAGGCAGTTTTTACATTTTTTCCCGCATTATATGTCCTCTAAAGCCATCGTCATTAAACAAGTATTAAACTGTCATGTAGAGGAAATGGAAATATCTGTAAGGGAAATATCAACATTGCCAAAGGAAAAGTTGGATAAAATCAAAATGAGGTTTTCTTACTTTTTATTTTGATGTTAGCCAAAAGGTACAGTGTCATGTCTGGTAAAATTCAAACGAGGAATTAAACAAACATACCAGGTGTCAAGTATGGTGAGGGGAGGAGTACTGATATGAGCTTGTTTTCACTCCACAGGATCAGTGAGATGTATAGTTTTTGACTCGAGCAAGAACTATTGCATATATGAAAGTATTCTAAAGTTTAATGTAAGGTAAAGGGGATGAAACAGATATTTGGTAATCATCAGGACAATGATCTCACATGCTGCATCAAATCTTTCAAAGAATGGATGATAAAGAAAGGATCAATGTGGTTCAATGATCAAGGCAGTGTCTAGAGCTCAACCTGATTAAAATGCTATAATACCAGGTAGGGCTGGGTATCATCTAGGATGAGCCGATTCGATACGATTCTCGATACACAGCTCACGATACGATACGATTCTCGATACATAGCTCAGCTTGATTTGATTCCAATATCGATATTTATTACTTTGAATTAATGCTCAGTGATTCAATCACCAAAATCAGCCAAATATTATGTTTATGTTCTATTTATTGATCACAGACATATTAACAGGAAAATAAAGTGCATTTGCTTCAATGCATTTAACGTGTCACAGAAACCAAAAATGTGCCCAAACATCTGATTTTAGGGACAAAGGAGCTTCTAAAATCCTGTCGGCCGTTCCACAAATTCGTCTCACTCGCTCTCCTTCGCTGTGAACTGTAATGGTTGCGCTGTAATAACGCCCCCTAGGGTCTTCGGTTCTCCACAATCACTATCAAGCTATTTCTGGATAATGTTCACCTAAACTAGTGCACTTTCACATCTCCCACAGGTGCTGGGTCCCAGGTATTAAGTGTTCACTTATATACAGTAATCTTGTAATTTATTTATTTATGTTCTTTCACTTTCTTTTTTTCAAATATCACATTACACATGTCAGCTTACATAATAATATATATGATTTAGCAATGGCATCTAGGTGTTATTCGAGTTATCTGTTTGCTTTATGTCTGTTGGTTGTGCTGTTCTTTTTGTGTTCTCTTTCCAGGTGATGGAGCAGACAAAGAAGGTTTATCATTCTCTCCCTTTTATCTCCTCTTTCTTTCACCTCTACTCTTTTTTTTCTTTTCTTTCACTTTTTGTTCTTCCTTTACTCTCCCATTGTCATGTTCATATAATTTGAAATTCTCCTTGCAGGAATCATAATAAAGCTATTTACAGCATAAATCAAGTGGAGCACTATGGCGAAAGCCGTTTGCTCCACTTGTAAAAGCAAAATCTGTCGAGCTCCATCTGGCATTGAGACATCAATTCCTATTGCCATATTGCTAGACAGGACACTGGAAAAAAAAAAAAAAAAAAAAAAAAAAAAAAACGCCCCCTAGAGGTTGGGAGGTATATCGATATTGAAAGCCAGAATATCGATATTAAATCGTTTTTAAAAATATCGATATTAATCTTTATATCGATTTTTATGCACAGCCCTAATACCAGGACTCTCCTAACATCTTGAAGCTAAACCTAAAAACCTTTTCCCAGAAGTCTAAATCAAGTACAGACAAACTAAATAAAGCACCTATAGCACTTCAGACTGTTTCCTGTTATTAAATTCCCCTCTTGCAGGAAACCCCCTGTGCCGCTTAAGCCTCACTAAACTCCCATTGGGGAACGACCTCAGCGCTGCGCTCACGAAGCAGCATAATGCTCTTGACACGTCCCATGTAATGCATTTCACCACTTTTCTCCCCTGAAAGCGAGAGAAATGGGACGCGATAGGTGACGGAAGGATGCAGTGTTGTTTTTGCAGGTTTTTATTTCCAAACATTAGCGTCCCCACTGTATTTACGATCACGTTTTCGAGCGAATGTGCAAAGTGGGCTTTTTAGACGGCAGGTGTGATGAGTGCCTCCGCTGGGCGGTGACAAACACGCGGGTTAATTGCTAGCAATTGTCTTGTGGTTTGGCACGGTTTTTAACGGGAAGAAGGAAGGATGCGGGACGATGGTCGCAGAAGGCACCCCGGGGTTTTCGCTGACTGTGCGGGTGGGACTGCAGACGCGGCGTGTTTCAGGTTGAGAGAAATTCACCTAAATGGTTTAGAGCCGCTCAAGTGTTTTTCAAGCAGAGGGCAAACACTGAATATTGAGCGTAGGTGGAAGGCCTGCCCTTACCCGCTGAGAAAGGGAAACATGTTTACCTCCCTGGATATTTGCTAAACACTTTCCCTCTCATTTTGCGAGAGAACTTTTGAACCCACTCCAGTGAGTAAATGTGCCATTACGACTGAGACTTGCTCTGCCTTCCTGCTCCGCCTGGTACGCTCCTTTGACCAGCATAAATACACACAAACACACACACACACACTCCCTTCCCCAACCTCGCCGAGATAGAGCGGTCATACTTGTTTGTTTCTGCTCTACCTCCCTCAGTCTCTCATTTAATTTCTCCGTCCAGAGCTCATGTCTCCCCATCGAGACGCAGAAAAAACGACTCTTTAGCATTCTGCGCTGGATCTCAAACACTCCAAACACCGGCAAGCCTGAGAAGCAAAAAAAAAAAAAAAAAAGATGACAGAGAGGGGTGATTAAAAAAAGAGAAAACTGTGACGAGGACGGAGCCCGGGCATGTCTGTGTGCCGTCCACTAATGTACTGTAGATGTGGACAACAGCCCCTGCCATGAAACACAAACCGAAGGAGAGAAATACGTGTGGACCCTGAGCCTCGAACACATTCCACTCACTCACTGCAACACAGAAGCAATGTGCCTGTCTAAAGGTAATACCTAATATTATTGAACAAATAGTTCAGAGTTTATTTTAAAAGAGCATAATTTGACAATTTGCTCTTTACATTAAGTTGATCAGAGTCAGAGATGGCGGCTCGAGTTTGAGGCGCACTTAGCCGGTGAATAAATAAGTCTTCAGACTTGACTTAGACTTGTGCCTTGACTGGTGAACGTCTCTGATCGGAGCAGACAAACCCACCCTGTATCCCTGGCGTATAAATATGACACGGAGGCCCATTTCTTTTAGCCATCAAGCTGTGGATGAGAGGACCCTTATTTATCACCATTCACAGTAAGCCAGAAAAAAAAAGAACTTTTTCCTCCACAGTTTTAAAACGAAGATATCCAAATGCAACCCTCGGGAGCAACTGTGTTGCAACTTTTAGTTGGATCCCTGTTCCAACGCATCCGAATCATATAAATGGTTCATTGCCAGACCTCTGCTGCACTTGAGAACATGCTGAGGAGGTAATTGGATGTGGATGTGTTGGAGCGGGGATGTGTCTTCAAGATGTAGCACGGTGACTCTCCAGAGCTGGAGTTGGAGTTTATAATGTAAACCTGAAGTTGGAGTGCATGCTTTCATGATCCTCTTTGAAGTTCAGGATACATTTTTTAAATAATAAACTAGTAAGCTCTGCCAGAAAAGAGCTCATTATTCTGTCTTTCAAAAGTGTAAATGATCCAAAACATCGATTTGGCTAAAAACCTTCTGCCAAGTGCATAAACATATGGCCAAAATCAACCCTAATGGTTCCCCCACCACACACAAATTTGACCTTCTTCAACGTTTTACTCCCAGACCTAAACTGCATAAGAACCTGTGGCTGAAGAGAAGAGACCTAATCTGCCTAACTGAGGCAAATGAGGTCTGCCGCGCTTTAGATTTCTTTCTGGGTTCTGCTGTGTCCTTCTGGAGGAGACGTCGTCGATGTGCTCTTGAAATAATTTGGTAGGCCGGCCATCCTTGGAAGGTTCCTCACTGATCCTGTGTTTCTCCATTTGGCGATGTTGGATGGCAGGAGTCCCGAAATACCTTTTCAATAACCTTTTCCAGACAGATGGGGTTGTGAGGGACACGGTT
>NC_046373.1:10253692-10333476 GCF_011125445.2 Fundulus heteroclitus | reverse complement strand
CTTAAAGTTGTAGCGCTTTCGCACCTAGGGCCACCGTACAAACCTGCAAAACGGAGCACTAACGAACTAGCCCACTTTGGTTTGTTTTGGAGCGATATGGGGGGATGGTGAACTCTAGATGACCTAAAAAAATAATTTTTTAATATCTCCGAAACCAAAACCTTGCACAAACGAAAATTTCAACGGCACTAACTGCACAAACGGAGCAGCACTAACGACTAGCCCATTTGGTTTGTTTTGGAGCGATATGGGGGGATGGTGACGTCATCGGCCAAAATTATAACTTTTAATTCTCAAAAACGAAAGTTGCACAAACGAAAATTTCAACGCACAAACGGAGCACTAACCATTCAGACTATTTGCTGAATTTTTTGACGTGGGTGGGGTGTCAGCTTCACACCAGCTGCGCTCGACCTGATCCCTCCACGCTCAACACCATCTGTGAGCTTGCACGGCTGTTTCTCCCCTCGCTGGACTCTGTGCGCTTGCGACTTCAAAAACTGTCCACTCCACCAGCCAATCACGGACAGGTTTCTTTTTATCTAATCAGAGTATGGCTTGCAAACATTGCATTCAGATGGATTAAATCAAAATGATGCAGCTTTTGGCAGAAATTACTAAACATAACGGTGGTATTGAAAAAACAAACAAAACCAAATAAACAGTTTAATATTTTAGCCTAAAATATTTAGATTAAAATATTTCCTTGAGCTACTAAGTGTGAAAATACAGTTGTCTCTTTTTTAAAGATTTTTTTTAAGGTTTGAAACGGCTTTGCCCACCATGTTTAAATGAGCTTGTCCTTCACCTTTACACCCCTGCTTGCTCATTCACGTCTGCTGACCAACTGCTCATGGTCATTCAAAGTTCTGAGCAGAAGCTTAGATGGAACAAGGTCTTCTATGTAGGGGCCCCCTAAGTTATAGAATGACTTACCTTTGTACATTTGACAGGCCCCTCCGCTCTCCAGTCTTAAAACCTATTTTTATTCATTGGCCTTCAACCTGAGAGTTTCTTTCTCAACTTTTCTTGGTACTCGTATTTCTGCTGTGCCAGCTGGTTCTATTATGTTTTATATAAAGTTTTTATTATTATTATTGTTGTTTTAAATTGTTGAGGCTTTAGCCAAATCATTTTATTAGATGCTATTTTTTTTACCTTGTGTTAAAGTGCTCTTTAAATAATGATGATAATGATGATGATTGTGATCACAAGAAACTTTTGCATCACCTCCTAGAAGCTGGAGAGAGACAAAAACATTTTTCACACCTCACTTAGTAACTCAAATAAATATTTTAGACTAAACTAAGCCATCTGAATCCAGTGTTTGCAAGCCATACTCGGGATGAAAAGAAACCCATCTGTGATTGGCTTGAGGAGTGGACAGTTTTTGAAGTCACGATCGCACAGACAGAGTCCAGCAAGTGGAGAAACAGCCGAGCGAGCTCACGGCTGGAGTTGAGCGTGGAAGGATCGGGTCGAGCAGACACGGAACCGAGCGCGAGAATAGTGGGTTGAAAACAGTTTATCAGAGTTATCAGAGTTGAGCATCGCTCCATACATTTATGGTCAAAAATACATCTGTGCATATGAACCTGACCTTAAACAGAAAACAAAAAGGGGTAAGGAAGACAAGCTTGGATAGATCATGCAAACAACTGAGTATACAGAATGGACTTTTTTTAAAGTTTAAATTTTCTTGAAATATCATGTATTATGTGGCTGTTGATAGACCACATTGCATACAAGAGCTTGGGAGTGGCAAGATGAAATGAAAAGGGATTTATCATAAATAAAACAGCAAAACGTACAGACAGGGCAAGGGAAGACAAGGATCAGGAATCAAACAAGGAGTTGACCAGAATAGTGGTATCATAATGGAGGATCTGACAAAGGGTGAGAGTAAACTAGCAGCATAAATGGGGAGGGAAGGAACAGAAAAGAAAGCAGGAGAGCAGGTGGAAATAAGATGACAAGCAACAGGGAATTGAAATGAAGGTAATCAGTAAAAGGAGACGGAATGCAATAAAATAGCAAGAGACAAGGTGGAAAACAGAACCTAAAAAGAATACAAAAACCACGATGAATGAAGAGACTAAAAAACAAAATACTAACTGAACTGAAGACAGGAAAACAAAGATCTAACAAAAACAAGAATGAAACTAAATTCATAGTCAGAATAATAAAGAATTATTAATTCCAAAGACTAAAACAATGATAAAATGGTGAAACAAAATAAATAAATTAAAAAAAGCTGTACGATCCCCAGGAACCTAAACTAACAATAAGCTAAACACCTGGGGATTGTAACGTAAAGTAGTACATGTAGTTTTTATGGCTGCAGCAAAACTCCTCAGTTATATGCAATAATATGATATAGGTTTCCAGGTAATTTAACAAAAATACAAATGAGGACAGGACCTACTGTAATGACCATAGATAGATCTAACACTTCAGTCAGCATTAGCTGACTGCCAGTATTGATCACTGAGCAGACAGATTGACAACGGTTCCAGTTGAATCCAATAAGCCCCATCATGCCTGCATGTGAATCATGATTGAAGATTATTATTGTTATTATTACTACACTTTCAAAATGCTGAATAGTAGAAGATGAAATTAACAACAAGTAATACAATTCAATTTAAAAAACAGATAACAGAAATATAAAAAAACAATATGACTTAAGGCATTGTCAAGTTTTACAAAGTGTGACTCAGAATGAGGGCAACCACAGAGACAGATAGTATGGTAAGAGAGTTTATTGAAAACAGGTGTGGTTTGTTCTGAGGTGGTTATGGCTGATCGGACTGTCCGGGTTCCGCTGGGGAAAGATGGGGAGACTGGTGAGCAAGGAAGGTGCCGATGAGAATAATGGGAGGACGTATGACTCACAGAGATCGAGGCTGGGTTTTGTCTGGGGAGGGCGATGTCCAGGGTCCGGGCTGTAGGTGCAGGTCCGGTGAGTTCTCTGCAGTATGGTGTTGTTGGAGGGCGGACAGGCAGGTGAGCACAGGCAGGAGGACTTAACCAGAAAAGTGATCCGAAGGCTTTTTCTGATTCTTGGAGGTCCGGCTTGGAGTTTCTTTGGCTGGAGTCCAGGTTTCTAGGATGGGGGGTGGAGCAGGAAACACAGGCATTAAGTTTAGGCTAGGATTTAAACCAGGTCAAGATATCTAGGTTGGTTAAGTACCACGCTGGAAGAGAGAAAGAACTGACATCCTGCTGGATTCAGCTCCTTATGAAGGGCTCCAATTAGTGGTAATGTGGAGCAGCTGCCCGTCACGCCCTGCAGAGAAGGAGAGAGAGAAACCCAAACCTACCTGCACATAGACCTGAGAGTGTGACAGGCATACAATTAAGCCACATAGGATAGAGTGGGTCTGTAGTTTAGCTTTAAAAACTTCCACAGAATATGCCTGCAGACTGTCTTGAGGGAGATTGTTGTACAAAGATGGGGCACAAAAGAAAAAAAAGCATGCTCCCCTACAGTTTTTTGTTTAGCTTTTGGAAATTTTAGAAGATCAGTACCCTGAGATCGGAGAACATGGGACGGAACATACATGTGCAGAAAGTCAGAGATATAGGAAGGCGATAGACCATTTACAACATTATAACTGAGAGCAAGAACTTAAAATCGGCTCGAACCTGACAAGGCAACCAGTGAAGGGATGTCTGTACTGGAGTAATATTCTCACATTTCACAATTTTGGTAAAATCCAAGCAGCTGTGTTTTGAACCATCTACAAGCATCTAAACGTAATTTACTTCACAGACACCCTGGTGCATTAAACGAGTGAGCATTTGAAAAGCCACAACCTATTTGGTTAAGCACAATTGACAAAATGAAGTCCTCTGCTTTGTTTTTGCAATTGTAGTGTTTAATGTATATCACATTGGATTTGTATGTCCTTTGCATGATCACTCTACTGACATATCACCTCACTGAGGTTCCTGACGACATCATAAAAATTAGGTCATTCATGAGTTACATGTACCTCAGTGAGTAGTCGTCTTGCAATAGGAAGAATGTGGGTTTGATCCCATCTTCCTCCTGTCGCTTGGTGGTGTACCCCTGGCTAAGGCACATAACCCCAATTTGCCTATCAATCTGCATATTGCTGTATGAATGTGCGCATGATTGTGAGTGCGATTACATGAATGTGGTTCAAAGGAAAAGCACTATGAGTGATCAGTATGACTAGAAAAGTACTATATAAACTCATCTAGCATTTACCATAGGCACAGAAATCACTTAAGGAAACAAATACTGTAAGTAATAACTCTGAACCAGTTTAAATTCTAAAAATGTCCACGGTCCTCATCAAATTTTGTTTTAGCATCTGTCTGAGCAACCATCATGGGTTGTTTATTGCCAGTGTTTTGTTCAGGTAAACTCAAATGTATTGATCAACTATGCAAAGCTACTGCTCATAAGGCTAACGGTGATGGTCAAAACTGGTTCCTCACATGCCTAAGAGGACCATCCACCTAATAGGTGATTGTTAGTAATCTGATGGCCATTTATAGTTCCCCCGAGGGCTGAGTCATGCTTGCAATAACATCATTGTAAGAGGAGGACAACTTAACCAAGAGGCCTCTACCCCTGTTTAACGACAGTTTCTCTTCACAAAGAGGGCTTCCTTTACGCCTCTCTCAAATCAACGTTTCTCCTTATCCAGGATGAGAACATTATCATCCCTGAAAGAATCAGTTGTAAGATGAGTGTAAACCAGAACTATCTTTAATTTAAATGATCAATAAGTAATACTGACACCTGGTGTAACAAATCAAAACACATAATCAGACATACTTTAATAATCCCAGAGGGAAATTACTTAAATACACAACCCCTTTAGAACAGCCATTTCACAGTGGTTTGAAACCCCCCCCCCCCCCCCCTAAATCTTTACTTCCACAGGATAGGTGTTGTATTCTGTTCCATTTCTGATCTGCTTCTCTTACTGGCTTCCATGTTTGTAGGGTGCTGCTATTTTGCCAAGATTAAATAAATGCTGTGCTCTGTTTTGGGAACCCTGGGAACTCTTGTATGATTGGCTCAGGAACCAGGAAGTAAACACAGGCTACACTCTGAACCAAAGTAGTTCCGGACTGTACCTTTAAAAAAATGTCATAATGCCGGTTTGCTTAATTAATAAATAAAAATTAGATAATGCCAGACTGAGCGTGACCCTCTGAAATGCCTCACAGTAAAGCGGCAGTTTGGTATGATCAAAGACCAACAGTTACTAATTAAATACACCGATCTACAGCAACTTTAAGAGCCTCATATCAGAACATTTACTCACGTCAGTCAACTCAGCAGTCACATCTGAGCAATCGGCAAATTTTGTGTCCGCTTCAGTGAACACCAACGCTCATACTGTATTCCCAGCGACATTCCAGTCTTTTCCTTCTTGCAATCATATTTTTTTTTTCACTAGATCTTGGAACATTTTTCATTGTTTTACTTGGAGATGCCAGTAGCCACTTCCTTGCATTAACCCTTGATGCGCATGTGTAGTACGTACTCCCGTTAAAATCAGGAATAAAACACAAAAAGCTTTAATTACTAAAACATTTTTAGTAAATAAAGTATAATGTTATTAGTAAAATTAGTAAAACAAAACATAAAACACCAAAACAAGTACTAATATGCCAGCAGGTGATAATCTTTCAGAAAAACTTTGTATGCAACCAGAGTTAGCTACTGACATAAAAAAGTCAAATAACGTGGATATGAACATTTAAAGAATAGATTATTTAATAACCCTTGTTGTGGAAAGATCTGAGCAGGACTGAAGAGGCTTGCTCAGCCTTACAGAATTGTTTTTGAGTTTTGTACTCCTCTGGGAGTTTGTCCCAGATAAGTGGGGCATAAAAAACAAATACAAATTTAACCTTATTGATTATGAACATTATGAATAATTATAATTGGATATTCTAACTGGTAATATGTAATTTTAATTAAAGGAAAGCAACAATGAAAACAAATAGTTGTGATTAAGCGCTACCACCCTTTAATGATTACAACAATTGAGTTTATTACTTAATTATTAAACTTAGTTACCACGAAAGAAGGATGTCTAGTTAGTTGTAAGACTTAAGTAGAATTGCCACTAGTAAATGTTAATAATCTTTAAGTTGGAATCATTAACCACAAGCAAAGAAAAATAATGTCTCTTATGTATTCATATTATTAACCCAAAAAATGTGATGATTCATACTCCTAAGAGACAATTTGAACACTGAAATAAACATTTATTCAACCAATAATTCCCTGTTACAGCAATTATTCTGTTTAAAACTAATACTACTTGAACACACTAATATTACTGAATTCACACACCTAACATAAGGATGAAAATAAAAGCAACAACAAAAGAAAAACAACAACAAAGTAAAACAGAAAAATATTAAATTGGTATGCAGAAACCTTTAAGTAATTTTCTAACTTAAATTAATTTTCAGTCACATATGCATTGAATAATTACCATTAAAACAGTCACAAAGGTGAGGTGACCAGATGTCTGAAATCAAATCTGGGGACATTTCTTGCTCTTGAATAAAAATCTATACATCTCATCAAGATGAAATCAGGAAACGGGGACAGTAATGGTTTCATTTATTTTTAGATGTTTATTAATATTTAAACAACAAACATCAAGTGTAAAAGCAGGATAGGGCCTCTCCACACTTTTAGTATATCCTAAGATTAATAAAATTAGTAAATCGACAGTGTTATTAATAGAAAACTAGAACTGTGTCTCTGGGTTGGGGCAAAGTGGTGAGGGTAGGAGTGGATTGGTCAGGGGTAGTTAGCAGGGCTTTCCAATTTTGTGGGGCCCAAAGAGCTCTGCCACCTCCTAAGGGGAGAGTGACATGAGGAAAAGAAAAAAAACAGAAAATACGAACATTTAGCCTGTGGCTGTCTGTGGAGACAGAGTTGCCCCACCTTTTAAAAATGCAACAAATACTTATTCTGTTCATGTTTACATACCTATGAGAAATAGTTTTTTTTCTGCGTTAACATCAGATAGAAGTAGCGGTCAAGCCTGCAGGTAAAGGATGATATATGTTTCTCACTGTCACCTGGCCGCAGCAGGGGCCTGCGCATCTCTAAAAAGCAGATTCATTTCTCCCACTAATGGGCTATAAGCACAGCTCCTTTGTTTTCTGTCTTTCATTACTGGACAAACTGATTAATCCAGGTGTGCCTGGCTGGTTACTTAGGTCAGACACACCTGGATTAATCAGTCTGACCAGTAATGAAAGGCAGGAAACAAAGGAGCTGCTGAGGTTCAGGAAGAAGTGGAGCTGTGCATAGAGCCTGTTTGGGACAAGAAAATGGGTTGTGGTGATGTGAGGTGAAAAATAGGCACAGCCTTGGAGACCCCTTGACAAGAATGCAAGTGATTGCATGTGTAGTGCAGCATGAGCATGAATAAACTTACATAAAGTGTGTATAACTACATTATGTGTATGTATATGGTAGTAGTTGATGTGCAAGTATATTGTTTGCTCCTATAAGGTGAGTTAACTCCGGTCAGTAAGTCAGCTAACACGTGATAATATCTGGTTTCTTCAAGGCCTTCTGTGTCTGAAGAGCCATCAGACATGATGCAGCAGAAAAGCACACCTAAAACTGGAAGTCTATGCTCATAAATCACAACTTTTTATTGATTATTTTTTAACCTGGACACAAACCAAACATTTATCACAGGATCAGCCCGATCTAAAAAAAATTAATCGTTTAACACATTTACCATGACACACAGCAGCTCCCCATCAGTTTCCACCGTTTATGACAACGAACTTCCACTTCTTTTTCTTCTGTTTTAAAAGTGGTGCACTCTTCTTCTTCTTTGTGTTTCGATGGGTGCTGACCATATCCAAAAGGATCATTACCACCATCTAGAGGTGCGTTCTGTTCCTCATCTTTATATTATCAGCAGTGCAACCAGCTACCGTAACACCTGTTTCTGCGCGCAACAGCTCTACCGTAATAACAGTCTACACACAACTTTTTCCCCTTCGGTAAAATCGGGGACATTTCCAGAGACAGCTTTATCCGGGGACAGGTGGTCCAAAATGGGGACAGTCCCCGGAAATCGGGGACGTCTGGTCACCCTACACAAAGGATGTGAAATGGATCTGGAGTGATGATGCCTCAAAATAAGGCCTGCTACTACCCAAGTGGCTCCAATGCTAGCTTTAGCTGCTAAGCTATTAGCCCCAAATGGCTACGCCTCATGCCTGAGCTAAGCGCAAGCCACAGTTTATCTCTACACAAAGACCACTAGCTGACCCAATGAATGCTTCAAACTAAATCCGTGTGAAAATCCAAAGCAGCAGAAGAGAGAGAGAGAAAGATGGGAAGAAAGGAAAGGGGCTATTGGGATTCTGACATTAAGGTTCAGAACAAACCTGGTGGCAATGACGCGTTCCGCCCAGAATAACAATGATAAAAATCGACAATAAGAGTCAACCATCGGTGTCGTGGCTTCACAGTAACCAAATGAAGGAAAGACACAGTAAACAGCTTATGACCTGAATCAAAGTCACATCATGTAAACATTTAGTTCAACAACTCCTTTGGGGGTAAAAGAAAAAAAAAACACTGGCATTAAACCTTTTTCTAAATAAATTCCACCCAGGCACAGATCAATTTCTATATAAGAAATAACAATGTTCTTTCCTGGTCCCATGAAGGGAGAGATACATCGCTCTGATTGGTGCGGGGGTGGCTCTCACCAGCCTTTTAACTGCTTGGCCCAAAACAGGAAAAAGCTGTTGACAGAGAGGGGGGAAACAGCTTAATTTTCCGCTTGGTTGTACGCTTTCAACCTGATTAAAATCCTAGCATCTCCCTTGTCAATCCGATAAGGAAAGGGGTAAAGGTGGTGTTCAACTTTGTCCAGCAAGGCAGAAACCACCATTTCCAACGCGCGTTCCAATGTGAGGAATCTTCAGCTGAGACATGGTCTCTTCAATGCAACTAATTTGACTCAGATAATAAACACGTCCCTCCTGTTAGGTGTATTCCGCCAGTCTCTAAAAACAGCAATTATCAAAGCACTGCTGAAAAAGAACAATTTGGACAAACTACTACTCCAGAACTACAGGCCCATCTCAAACCTCCCCTTCATCAGTAAGAAGATTGAAAAAGCTATGTTTCAACAATTAAATACCTTCTTAACAATAACCAGCTGCTTTATTGTTTTCGAGTCAGGTTTCCATGCTCACCACAGTACAGAGACACCCATGTAAAGGTGTTTAAGTACATCCATATAAGTGCAGACTGTGAAAGAACCACAGGGCTGGTATCATTGGACCTTAGTACACCATTTAATACTGTTGAACACTCCATTCTGTTAGAGTGCCTGGAAAACTGAGTCAGCCTTTCTGGCACACCACTGGACTGGTTTACTTCCTATTTTTTCCTAACTTTACATCAGCGATGACAAAAATCACATGTGCGGTTCCCCAAGGGTCCATCCTTCGTCCCGTCCTATTCAATATCTTCATGCTCCCTTTCACTCATAAAAAAACAACAACAGTAGGTACCATAACTATGCAGACGACACACAGCTCTACATCAGCATGTCACCAAGTGACTATGAACCCATTCAAGCACTGAGTAAATGCTTAGAAGAAATCAATGCATGGATGTGCCAAAACGTTCTTCAATTGAATTAAAACAAAACTGAAGTATGTACTTTTGCACCAGTAGAGGGACGATCAAAAGTCAGCAAAAAGCTTAAGTTGCTTTAACTAGTAACCATTGATCAGGCTTGAAATCTGGGTGTAGTGATGTACTCAGAACTAAACCTTCAAAAACATCTAAACACAATTACAAAGCCAGCCTTCTATTCCCTGAAGAACATTTCCAGGAGAGACTAATGTCTCAGCAGGATCTGGAAAAACAAATCCATGTGTTTATCTTTAGTCAAATTGATTACTGCAACAGGTCTCCCAAAAAGAAGCCTTGTTGTCTGAGGCCTTTGGGCCTCAGACAACTGCACCTACACTGGCTCTCTGTATCTCAGAGAATCTACTTTAAAATACTTCTGTTGGTCTATAAATCACTGAATGGCTTAGCACCTAAATACATCACAGACTTGTATCAACCCTCCAGACCACTAAGGTCTTCTGGCTCCAGCCTACTCTGCATACCCAGAACCAGAACTAAAACACAGAAGTAGTATTTAGTTTTTATGCCCCACTTATCTGGAACAAACTCCCAGAGGACTATAAAGGTGCTGAAATCCTGAGTTCCTTTTGTTTGTTGTTGTTGAGTTGCCTTTAAATGTTAATGTGGAAGTTTGTAGTCCAATTTGTCTTATACTGCATCAGAACTGCTGCCACTGTTCCAATGCAATGTGTTGCGCCATAAAATGGCCGATCGGACTACCACTGAAGGGAGGCATCTTGTGCTGATTAGCTGGCACTGGTGGATCTTTTCTCAGAGTCCAAATTGGAAAAAAATAATACTGATCTAAAATAGCTTTGTCCATCTTTCTCTAGTTTTGGCTAGGAGATAAAAGTTAAAGGCATAAAATTCCAAGCAAGCAAGTAGAAGAGGAGCAGGAAAAAAAAAAAACATTCATGTAGGCAGAGAGCAGAGGCGAAGTAGACGGTGACAGAGATGAGCACCAACAGGCAGGAGGGCAATAGTGTAAACAGGGGCTGACTTACAGGTTTGAGTGAATAGTGGAGTCCAGGGAGAAGTGCGGCAGCACACAGATACTGCTGTTGACAGACTGTTGGTGTGTGGCAACTGCTCGTTAGGTGGATAACGTTGGAGGGTGGACAGGTAGTAGATGGTCTGGTGGTTACCCGAGGATGCCAGCGGAACAGGATTAGCGGTGGAGGCAAGAAGTGCCAGGAAGGGACTTGGAACTGACATAAAGAATCATCTAGGGGAAGCACGGATAGAACTATCCAGGTCAGGTTCCAGATGGATACACCTTGGGGAAGAGAACATGGACATTACTCACGGGCCTGGGAACAAGGAGCAAAGGTTAGGCCAGCTACCCCTCAGAGAGACGCAATGCCACCTTAAATGCGCTTCTTCATTAGGGTGGATGTAAAACACCTGTGGCTGGTGTCCACCTGTTGCACCCTACTGCAGAGAAGTAAGAATACACCCCACAACCTCCAGTCTGTGTACAGAACTGCATACCTGGCAGATTTTTTTTTTCCACAATAATGCAAAATTCCTCAAATGTGAAGGGTATAATACCATTTGCTTCCATGAGTTCCATTTATGTTGCAGTGCAGAAACCTTGGTTTGCTATCTAGTATATTTTAATCTTTTTTGTTTAAATAAAACACATAGCTCACAGTTCAGTTGTACATCTGGTGGGATGTACACACAAACAGCAAATCAGTCAATCAGATGTTGGCAACTTGTTTTCCTTTCAATTAGATCCATTGATGCCTGTAAGTGTGGTAAAGACAAGCAACTGAAGGTCAAATCAAGCAAAATAAAGGGCAAGAAATTTGATCTAAGTTATTTTGCCATTTACATTGTTTTTGGTGCCAGATGGGCTGGCCTACTGGGATTCACACACATACATCTCTTGAGTTCATAGAGAATGTTCAGAAAAAAGTCAAAATAGCAAATAGCAGCAGTTGCGTGGATACAAATATCTTGTTTATCTCAGATCAGAAGAAATGAGGCATGGGGGTTGATACATGATACATAGGCAATTGTAATTCAAATACCTACTCCTTACATGCAAGGTAAAAATAAATCACTTGAAGTTTGAAGGAGAGAGCCTATTGAAGCAAAATATTACACTGGATGAAGTTCTTAGATAAGGAAACCAGCTCTACAATTTTGCACAGACTTACCTAAATTAAAGAATATCAGTTGACTTATCTGAGCTTCTTAGTGTTGATTTCAGCTTTAAATTCAGATGATTGGGGCAGGTTTTTGGCATGTGACTAAGACGAGAACATACAGTGCTCCATTGCCATTCAATCCCCAAATCATTAACAAAAATGACCAGCAAAGGCACAATACCTGATCCCCTTATGCATTTGATGGCCCTACATGACCAATATGAAATACAAGGACTTCTTACATGGAAATAATTTTTGGCCCTATAAACAAACTATTAAATTGGTTTGTCTGTTTTACCTGCATTTTTAATGAGACAAAGCCTTTTGGGGGGGGAAAGTTTCCCTTAGGGATGCTGTGAAGCACTAGTGGTTAATCACTTTCTTTGGCATAAATTATCACATACGATTGCAGTCTTACTCAAGCAGTGTGTACACAATAGCCTTTCCCCCTTTTTTTATTAGCTGGCAGTGACAAAAAAGAATATTATTTTAAAATTCCTCCTTCCGGATTACTTAGAGGTTTGCTTTTTGAATGTTCCAACCTGTGGAGAGCACCGGAGAATTGAGTTTTGATGTACCCTTTAAAAGAAAAGTCAAAACTGTGCTTGTATCGAAGCAAAAATCTATGAACAAGACTTGAAGATTGGGTAAACAAAACAACACGGATTCTGTGATGTGAAAAAAAAAAGCAAAATACAACGGTTTTCAATTTGCTCGTTCGCTACCCCACCGGTTACAATCACGTACCACAGGAACAGATAACAGCAGCAACAAGAAAAGCTTTATAGCTGTGCAAATAGTTCTTCCTCAGGCTAAGTGTTCGATTCTTCAGACCTCAAAGCGCTCAGATGCTTCATGTAAGAACTCCATTGGGTATTGCACAGAGCTCTCAATCATCACTTTGGAGCTACTATGTGGACGCTGTTAGATGATGGATCCCAATTTTCAATTTCAAGCCTTGCTGTTTTTGTGGCATGTGTCCAGAGGGGAGTCTTTCTTGTGCAAGCAATGGCTGCAGTAGTATTCTATCCCTTCCCCACATCCACAATTCATAAGGAAGGAGGGCACAAGCTGGCACTTCATGGACAGTTTTATTACTAAACCATAAAACAAGCATACATTTTTTGCATTCTAAAATATTATACTTGTTTTCAATTATGTGGTACACTGAGACCAGTATGAAAATAGTGTGAAATAAGCAGTTAGACATTTAGGCTTTTTTAAAGAAGGGTGATATATCAATGATGCACAGTGCTTTGCAAAAGTATTTCTACCCCTTAAAACTTTCCCCATCATATTAAAAGGATTAACCTCAGTGTATTTTTATTGGATAAACAAAAAACAAAGCAGAAATGATGCAAATAAAGATCTGAGCAAGTGGCTTGCATATTCACCCCCTTCCAAAAAACCCCAAAAACAAACAAACAAAAAAAAATCAATACTTCGTAGAATCACCTTTGCTACAAGTCCTTTGGGATGTATCTTTACCACTAATCTCCCCCCCCCCCTTCCTTTTGCAAAGTACTGGCTCAATCTGAATGAGAGTAGATGCAGAACATTTGGGAACAGCAATGTCCAAGTCTTGCCACAGATTCAGACAAACTCCACTGTTGTGTCAACAATGCTTAATTGTTTAAACCGACATTTCATTGCCTCCTTCATCCTTATTTCATGCAGTCTCTGATGGTCAACCTATGAGTTCCTCTATGAACTAACCCCTAAATAGAAACACTTTCTTGTTTTCACATGCGCCTGTCACTGACGTTTCTGAGGTACCTGGTAACTTTTTATCTTAATTTTTGTTTGGCAGCAAATGTCATAGCTGAACTAGTTTCTGATAAAAACAAAGGAAAATACATATAAAGATCAGATTTAGACATCGATTTTAAATAGATGGGTTTTGAATTTGTATCTTGAAACTGGAGAGGGTTGGAGCAGGCAGGGAGTTCCAGAGGGTAGGGACAGCGATGGAGAAGGCTCTGATAACCCAGATTTGGAGTTTGCACAAATTACAGAAAACTACACTCGTCCATAAGTGGGTGAAATATGACCCGTGTTAGAATCAATGTGGTTTTGTGCAAATTTTGGTTAGAGATTGTCATTTTATAAGTGTGTCCACACAAGAATGATTTCATGTTTGAAATAATTTTTTTAGATGCTTGTTACATTTTATTTTTTTTTTAAATAAAAAGTGCACAACACCAATAGAACAATATCATTATCCATTTTGTAACTCAGAGTATGTGAGTGTATGAAAGTGTACGTGGGACACTGTTTGCATGTGTGTAACTGTCTTGTATCCTTAGCGCATACAGTTGTGACAGACTAGTTGTTTGTGGCTGTGATCATTGCACACAGGTACACAACAGTTGCTCACCTTGCGGTCTTTGTTGGGCAGATCTAGTCACACTCTTGTTTTGTTTGGCCCTTTTTGCCATTCCCATGACTGAGTTGTGGCGGTCTGCGGTCGGCCTGAGTTGTATGACTCAACCAATTTTTACTACCAAGACAAGTCCAGAAAAGAGCAAGTCTGGAGAAGAGTGAGTGAGGAGACTGAAGTGGCGATTAAGTGAAAGTGTCACTAGATGGCGCCATTGCACTGCTGTATTTCTTGCTTGTCGTCCGCTGTGATGATAATGTCAGGCGAGCGATGGGCACCAATGTGAACACACTTTTAGAGAGCTCACTAAGGATGAGCTGTCCTGCATTGGTTACCACTCTCGAACTCAGGGTGCTGAGTTGTGAAAAAGGTGTAGGTATTTAGGGTGGTGATGCCAATGATGTTGTAACACAGAAAAATAGATTACTGCTGCATTTGACACTTGCAGGTGTAGATTATAACCATTTGGGCTATGGCATCAACAATTCCTTTGGAGGCAGATATACTGTATATTGCTGTTAATCACAGACAATCAGAATTATACATTTCCCTGTGGGCAATTTTTGCCCCACTAATGAAGGCTTTGGGTAGTAATACAATCAATTAAAATTTGTAAAATGTATGAGAGGTAAGTTGAAATTTTAAATGGTGTGCAATCAATTACACATTTTTAGAGGAGCTGCTGGGATATGAAATGATAGTTACTTCATGTTAGATATATTGCAAAAAAAGAACCTCATTGGGTTTAACACAAATATTCTTCATTTTTCTAGGAGTTAAGAAATATAGATAATTACTCCTATGGAAATCGGGCTTGTTTTTAGGGCATATTGTATTAGCTTATTAAATTTAAGTCTAATATGTTAGGTACTTATATTGTTAGTGTGTTTGTAACTTTTTTGTTAACAAACAGCTCTGTATTGTAAATGAGATCTTGGATCCTAAGACAACCTGTATAAAAGGTTAGATTAAAACATTAATATAGCTACATCTTCCCATAAACCCTAACCAGCCTCCCTGTCATTACTGAGAAAAATCATCTCCAGACCATGATGTGGCTACCCCCATACTTTACTTTTGGGTAGTGTGTTCAGGGTGTTGTGCAGTGTTCCTTTTCCTCCAATATTTTGCAACAAAGTTCAGTTTTTGTTTCATCTATCCAGATCACCTTCATTCATATGTTTGCACATTTGACTTGTGGAAAACTGCAAAATTGGACTTCTTATTGTTGCTTCAAATAATGGCTTTTTAAAAGTCCCTTTTCCATGATGGCCAGATAAGTAAAGTGCACAATTATTGATTATCCTTTCAACACATTTTCCCAACTAGTATAGAGATACTCCAGAATTACCATGGAACTCTTGGCTAGGGGGTTGGCAAAATATATCCTTTTCACCTGGTCTGTCAGTTCAGGTGGACGGGCATGGCTTGATTTCCACCTTTGCACTTGTAACATATTCTTTATATTTTCAAACAATGCATTGAACAGAGCAATGAGATCTTCAAGATTATGTTTTATAACATAACCTAATGATTCTGTTTGTGCACTAATGCTCTCTAAGAAAGCTTTGATACCTTCAACAGTTGCATCTCTACTGAGATTAAGTGAAAAAACAAATGCACCTCTATCTACTAATTACATAACTTATTTGTAAAGAAATGTTAAAAAATATATATTGTTTTTCTTCCACAATGATGCACTACTTTCTAAAGGTCTAGCATGTAAAATCCTGTTAAACTACAGTCAGGGATGGTTGAAATTGACAAAATATGTACAACTTTAAGGGGTTGGATGTTTTCGCAAGACTAAATATTTAACTACTATGCATATTTGCTCGAATTAGGTAACAATTTTTTCATGGGCACGTCTTCACTAGAAACAAATCTCTTTTGTCCCCACTATTTTGTGAAGAAAGAATAAACGATCCCAAAGGAAAATCACAGGAGGCTTGAGGCTGATTGTGCTATTCATTGGAGGCGTTATTACAATCAGTCCTCAGCCTGCAATGCAGACAAATTTGTGATAGGAAGTCAAATATAGAAAGGAGAACCAAAACCAAGAAACCCAAGGAGATGCTAACAATGTCCATCGTGAATCTTGTCAGCACTGTTGAGAAGTTGTTAAAACTATCATGGCTGACTACATCTCCAAACCTTGAGTTGTCATCGGAGGAAGGGGAAGGCATTTATCTCCTTGCGATACCCTACACATGCATAAATGTGGCAAAGTGATTTATTTTTCCCCTCAATATGTTATCAACTCAATAGAGTATCATAGCAGTTAGTTTAGCTAAAGTCTTCAGAGTTGGACTGGGTATGAGTGTGTGCATGAGTGTGTGAATGGCACTGGAAAGAAGTGATGGGAGAAATTGGGCTGTCTGGCAGTATTATAGCAGCTATCAAACCCCGCTGCTGTAGCAGTCCTCATAATCAAAGCCGGGGAGGAAAATTGACTGCTGAATAGATTGTGGAAATGCCCTGTCAAAACTGAATAGAATCCTTGCTGGAAGCTTGTGACATTGGATTTTTTTCTTGTGCAAATTATTCACTTGTAATCGAGGGGCTGACCTTTGACACTATAGGGGTGTATCATTTATTTACACTAATGTAATTGACCTAATTCACAATCTGTGCTTATAAACAGAGAGACCGAGCAAGATAAAAGGGGAGATGGGATCAATGCATGACCTCATTTGACACTAAACTCTAGGGGGAATACTGTTATTCAAACAAATTTGCTTTAAAATGTGAAACATGGCTCATGTTTTGCATTGAGGATTTGGAACAAGTCTGCCCTGTGGCATGAAATCAGTATGAAATCAGTGGTAGCACTCCAGAGGGCCATTCTTTAATTAAATCACATACTTCTATGCCAGCTTACAGATACACATATGTCCATGCTAATATGCACAACTTATAGCAAAAGCAGGGCTAATAAAACCTGACATCAGCTCAAATGGGCTAAATGAGTTCATGGCTTGGAACACTGCTCAACATGCTAAATTGGGTAAATCCTGATCTATGTAGATATTACTCATCTATTGGTTTCATCCAGATCACGTCAGATGTTTTTATATTTCAACACATCAATTGGGTCCAGAGAGTTTGCTCCCTTGAGTGCTTTCATTTGCCGTCAAACAGTTGACCAAGGCAGCTAAATGGCCTATCTTTTAATATTGAATTTGGCAGCTGAAGAAATAAAGTTCAACATTGAATGGGTCTGAGTGGTCAAAATTTTCCGTAGGTGACAGTTGTGGTTTCCTGTTGTGGTGGGCCATGCTATTTAGACAAGGGAGCCTGCCTGTCACAAAACATTTAGGGTAATAAAGCTTTAGCATTCCACCAGTCTAAACTAGACCTGACAGCAAGGGCACATGAAACCATTATGGTTTGTCTGGAGGATTTATGGCATATTTAGAAAAATTTGATGAGTGCTTATAACTGCTAAATAAGTTGGTCAAAGAGAAGATGCCAGGAAAACATTATGTTTGCCTACTGGAGTAAAAAGGGTTGTGCTTGGTAGTTAAAGTGACCCCAATATATAAATCAAATATATATATATATGTATATATATTCTTGACTATGGTGCTGCACTTTTCTTTTCTTGAAAATTAGTAACAAGACTTGTCTTCAGTACTTGATTGTCAGTAGTAGTTCCTATAATCAAGCAATTCTAATCAAGCAATATGTGTAAATTGATACAGACATTGTTGGGATATCCACACAAACAATACTTCCCCCTTATTGTCAATATTGTTACATTGTTTACTCACTCGAGGCATCTAGCCATCGACTGACCTGCCAGGGCATAGCATACTCAACTCAAGTCTTGTAATAGCTTTGCTGGTTACTGATGTCCCCAAACTTCCAAAAATGGCTAAAAATAATATACCCAAATTAGATGCTGCTCTTCAACCCTTTGGAGTAGAGGCAAAAGCTTGATGTCTCTGTAAAGGAAACACTTTAAAATGTTAAACTAAGAAGTCCAGTGGGCACACTGGTGGCGCAGAGGGTAGCGCGACCCATGTACGGAGGCCTTAGTCCTTGACGCGGTCGACCCAGGTTCGACTCCGACCCGTGGTCCTTTGCTGCCTGTCCCCCCCCACCCCCTTCCTGTCAGCCTACTGTACTAAAAAGCAAGCCACTAGAGCTGCAAAAAAACAACAACTAAGAACTCCAATATGGTGTTCTGGTAACCAGTCTTTAGTTATTGAAGTTGGAACACAAATTGTCCTTTTTTTTGCTCTAGTTTTCTTGTTTCTTTCTTTGACATGCAGATGCAGGCTGATGCAAGGAGATTAAAACTGAAAAATAAGGGGGCAAAAGAGACATGTCTTTTGTGTGACAGGTTTAAATTTGAATGCAATATAATAAAAAAAATTACTATTGTAGATCTGTTTTCCTGTAGGTTTCTTGAGGTGCTCTCCAAAACCTTTCTGATAAGTAATCAGAAAAAACATTGTCACTCCTGTGAAAAAGTCTAAGTATTGATCTAAGGGGCTAACAATATTTCAGACTTTTACTTTTTAAAACTATTTACTACTGTCATGCCTGTCATCATCTCAATATTCTGCTGTTATGAGAGAAGAAACGATGGTTAGTTATCTTCTAGCTTTTTATTTGCTTTAATAATTCCCTGTTCAGTACCTCAGTATTTCTATTGATGGAACCACTAATTCACCACTTTCAGTTGTATTCTGGTGACATCATGTGGATTTGATAATGAGCAGTGAAGGATTAATTCAAAAGATATTTTGAAATGTTTCTTCTACTTTTTGTTACTTTTTATTTGGAATTCATAGTTTCATTTGACTTCTGTAAAAGAATCCCCCTTGATAATAGGTTTTCTTTTTCAGGATTAACAACATAAACTTAAAGGTAAACATGTTTTAGCTGCTATATTTGGGAGAATTATAGCAGAATTCTCAGAGGAGGCCAGCATTTGAAGCCGGGAGTTTAATATAGTCTTTATTTGGAAATAACAAGCTCAAAAGGAAAGACTTTCACACAACTTCTAGAACATACACAGGAGGGTAAACAACTCTGGTTGTTAGATATAATGATGTGTAGTCCCAGCCAGATGCCACAGGTTGTGCTTGTCTTTTGTATTCATACTACCTTACATCTGCAGCTTTTTACAAGGTGACAAAGGAATAGAATCAGAAGTATGTGTGTCTGCAACTGTATAAAAATGCAGGGTAAGAGGGGGTTATCAACCAGACGACCAGATGAAACCCTGCTGTGAATGGGCTTAGAAAATATTCAAAGAAATTTAAATCACATCCTAGAAGGAGAGGCAGATTAGACAAATCAGAACCTTTGCTGAACACATTAGTCACATCCCAAAGTACCCTGCTCAGGAGAGCAGTGTGCCACTAGAGAGTCAGGTATCATGGCAGAAATGATAACTCAGAGATGAATGAGTGTATGCCATGTGCACCTGGATCACTCTGCCAGCATCCTGAGGGAAGATGAAAGGATGATTGCAGACAGTGAGACAAAATGGAAAGCTGTTGTGAAACTGGCTTGGACTATTTAGCACCAGGGCGGAATCTTCTCTAGTAATTAACTAAGACATTTTTTCTCTTTTTGGTTTTAGGGGAAAACATTAAAAGATAGTGTGGATTTTTTGGAGCTAGGAATAATATTTTCCATACTTCAGTTCACTTCCCCATATTAACATAGTCATAATGTTGTGAATCTTGTCAATTCATCCGCTGTCTACCCCTGCTTATCCATGCAGCGTCACAGGGGAACAGTCATTTGGCAAAGAGGCAGGGTACAGCTTGCCAGTCCATCACAGGGCAACAGACACGCACAAGACAAACAAGCACACAAACACTCGGTCATAAAGACAATTTGGAGAGACCAATTAACCTAACAGTCAAGTTTTTGGATTTTGGAAGGAAGCTGGAGTACCCAAAGAGAACCCCACATGCACAGGGAGAACATGCTAATTCCATCCTGAAAGGCCCCAGGTTGGGCTTCACACCCAAAACCTTCTTGCTGCAAGGCAATAACTGTGACACTGTACAGCCACTGTCAGCTTGTAGAGAAGTAAATCAGTAAAAGCTGTAAATATACAGTGGGTAAAGTAAGTATTCAACACGCTAAGGTTTTTCTTCGTAAATATATTTCTAATGTTTCAATGGGCATTGAATTCACACTAAGTGTTACAAACAACCCAAGTTATATCAACATATAAAGAAATCAAAAATATTTAGTCCAGAAATTGAATTATGGACAGAATTTGTATCAAACAGGATAAAAAGTATTGAGCACTGGAAACATTAGTCACATCCCAAAGGACCCTCCTCAGGAGAGCAGTGTGGCACTAGAGAGTCAGGTATCATGGCATAAATAACTCAGAAAGAGCTGTTGTGAAACAGGAGGGTAAGCAACAAGTCTAAATGTATTTTATAGAAATGTATTAAATACCAGGCTGCACAGTGGTGCAGTGGGTAGCACTGTTGCCTTGCAGCAAGAAGGTTCTGGGTTCAAATCCAACCCTGGGTCTTTCTGCATGGAGTTTGCATGTTCTTCCTGTGCATGTGTGGGTTCCCTCCAGGTACTCCAGCTTCCTCCCACAGTCAAAAATCATGACTATTAGGTTAATTGGCTTCTCGAAATTGTCCTTATGTGTGAGTGTGTGCGTGAAAGGTTGTTTGTCCTGTTTGTCTATGTGTTGCCCTGCGACAGACTGGCGACCTGTCCAGGGTGTACCACGCCTCTCGCTCAGTGAATGCTGGAGATAGGCACCTGCGACCCCATGAGGGATTAAGTGGGTCAGAAAATGGATGGATGGATGTATTAAATACCTTGTGGAAAGAAATAACTACATTGGCACAGACAACTTCAAGATCTCTCTTGTAGGGAGAAACTAGTCACATGCATTGTTCAGGTGTGATTTTGACCCATTTTTCTACACATACTTAAAATCTTGAATGTTCGTTTACTTGTACTTTAATCTTCAGTTGTTTCCATAGGTCTCCAGTTTTAAATAAATCAGACGATTTACTTGGCCATTTTAGCAGTATAACTTTTTTTCTCTGAAACCAATTAGGAGTTTCTGTGGCTATGTGTTAGCTGAACATTTTCTTGCTCAGAAATACAAACCTATTTCATTTAATTTTCAAGAATGCCCCATTGCATTTCTACATTTATGCTTTTTTTAATGTATGAAGTTTTCCAGTACCATATACTGTGCGATACTTCTGTAACGAGAATATGCTTTTATAGACCATCAGTTATGATTAAACCAGTTTATGTCGTTTTGCACATAGCAGTAGTGATGCTTTCTAAAAACGTGGTTAGCCAACATCTGTCGAGAATTTAATGTTAGCACAAATATTGTAAATACATTTACAAAGGAAAATGTTGACATGTTAGAAACATATTTTCCTCACTGTATTGGATCACAATTGTCATCATAGTTTCAATGTGTACAATACTAAGGACTGGTTAGGTGCAATTTTTGATGGCTTCAAATCCAATTCGAACACTATATGAACACCAGTATGTTAGGCATGAGTGTATCATCATTGCCCTGTATGCCCATACCTGATATAGTGTTTACTTACAGAAATGCAAAAGCTCACATGAAGGGGAACAGATGACATGATGATGGGAAAAAAGAGGGATTTGGAAATAACATTGGTTAATCCCAATCGATAATAATACCTTAATCTATTGCTTTCCTGATTTAAGGTGACCTTAAAGGAGCTATATGTAAGATATTTACTGTAAAAATCAACCTAAATAACTGTCATTTATCACCTAGGATGGATGTAATATTCCCTATATACAATCGGCCCTCTCCATCAACAATGTGTTAGTCACGTTTTTCTCCTTTCAAACCTAGAGGTACAGTCCGAAACTATTTCGGGTCAAAGTGTTCCTTTAAAATCAATTCTTATCATCTGTAGCATTTGCAGGACTGCTCACAGGCTTGTTGAAGGGGACTTCTCACCCCTCTCCTTTTGCAAACCACTCCAAGATTTACCTCTACACAACTTGTACTTCAATGCTTGTATTGATATCTGAACATATAGACTTTAGCACATGCCTACACACTTACTTAGACCCTGTCACCCAGGCAGAAGCACAACTACATAAATGCATTCATGTGTAAAAAAGCATGCAGCTGCAAAAACAACAATAATGATAATAATATTATCATATTATATCTCATATAGCTTGGTGTGTATGGGAAAACAACAAATAACATTATGTCGAAATATAGAAAAAACATCTCAAGACATGAGCCATAATGTCAAAGTTCGGGCCCATTTAGATTTTCCAAATGGACAGTGACCATAAGCATGACAAAGTGGCTGAATAAATTAAATAAAGAATTCAGTTGTTTAAAGCGCTCATCACAGAGCCTTGATCCCATAGTTTTATGGTTTCTAGATTTGGTTTCTTGGGGTGCCTAGAAACCAGATCTGTGAGGAGGAAATAGGGCACAGTTCCAGCAAACTTATGAGAAGCATTACCAAGTGTGAAACAACACCCAAAACATTTGACCCTCGTAATGCAGTTTAAATGTGATCGCTAATGAACACTATAGAAATGTATAACTTCTCAGTTTGAGGAAGGTAAAAATAAATATTGTCAGATAAATTCACTCATTATTCTGGCATTTAGCATACAGAAAACATTTTGCTAATCCTATCTGACCTTAAACATTATATGGTTAGTCTAATTTAATGTCACAAAGGTTGCATTTAATATATCTAATATTTACATTGTATGTAAATATTAGGTTATACATGTGTCTCCCCACTTATGGAATCTTATTGATAACTTCACAGAACCTGACATAAAAAAAAAACATTTTTCATTTAAGCTGTGGAAAAGAAAGTGAGGTTTTAAAAGCTGTCAAATTTTAATCACCTTTAAGAAAGAAAAGTGAACATAGCCTGAAGTAAGAAGTAACAAATAGCGAGTTGAAAGAAAAGAAAAAAACGACAGAGTTCACAAGTGGGAGCGTGGGAGGACTTTGATTCTTGGAGCGACAGCTGTGTCCCCTGTGAGCACGTTTGAAGAACAAGAGGGAGCCGTGAAATAAATACAATAATTGTACAGCAGTGGGACTAAAATGAAACCACAACGATGGGGATGTAGGATAAGAGGTACACATTGTTTTTGTTGACTCAAACTCCAGCTTAGACAGATAAGGGGCCTCATAATTGTCAAGTCAAAGAGTGTAAAAATATGAATGCTAAGTTGGTTGTGTTGTCTTGGAGAATTGATATTTAAATAATTGTTTTTCATGGACTGCGATAGACTGGCGGCCTGTCCAGGGTGTACACTGCCTCTCGCCCATTGACAGCTGGAGATAGACACCAGCACCCCTCGCAACAAGGCATAGACGTGTTAGAAAATGGATGGATGGATGGATGTTTTTCATGGAACTGAAAAGGTTTCAAGTAAATAGAAAGTAAACATGAATGTTAAAGGAGAAATAAGTGAAATTTCACTACTAGGTGGGCTGATTAGCACTGTCTGTAGACCAAAAATAATACGTGTGACAAGCCATAGACATCATATACATAGACGCCTCATCGGGCGGGTTCTGCCTATGCTGCGAATGCGTCAAAGCGTCCGCCATGTTGAATGTGGCAAATCTGCAGTTAGTCTGAGTCACTTATGGCTCCTTTAAGTAAATAACGGCAAAATAGTTATAATGTATTTTTAATACAGAAATGCTAAACTAAACTGCATTCTTTAACAAAGTGAAATGATTAAATAAATAAACAGGAAGAGATCTTAACCCCCCAATGATAAACCCAAAGTTATGCCCACCACAGATAACAGTTGCAGTGCAGATGGAGAGTCTGCCTGGTCGGAGCAGAAGGGATCAGAGACCCACTTAGTTTCATTAATCCTGAATTATGGCAGACTAAAATGAGAGAACCTTGTATGTGTAATGACAAAACAAATGACGTTTTCAGAGAGGGCAAAGGAACTGCTAGCAGATACAGAGGCCATGGAATTCCTTGAGTATATGACTTATTCTACTTCCCACAATGGACAGGAAAAAAATTATAATGACTGGATGATAAACAGCAGCTCAAAAAATGCCTTATTTTACCTAAGATACAGGCTGTTCTTTTACAAAGTTGAGAAAAGATAAAGTAGTGCAATAAATTGCATAGAACATATCCAACATAAAATACAGAAAGCTTTGTGAGAGATTTACAGAGCATGAATAAAACTATGGATACATACATTGTGTTTATATGTGTGGTGGAGGGGGACCTAAAACAAAAGTGTTGTCCTGGGACCTGGCAAAGCTGTCACCTGGACTGCCAGTACCAAGACAGAGGATTACTTTCTCAGTAATCAACATAATGTCTCCAGTTTGCTTTTTAACAGACTGTGATAAGCCTGCATTTGATACATTTGAAGGTAGAGAATGTTCTTTTACTGGCCACATGGGTCAGGGAAAGGGTCAACAAGAACATATAAGTGAGCCCAAGAAGATGAGCCATTTGAGAGCATGCTAAGCTGTAGGAGAATCTGGAAGCAGGACAACGGGCAATCTTTACAGGAGGCACAGGTTTTCTCCACAATATATATTATATCATATCAGAAATCTGATTAACCCATATGTTCCTAACACTTCCTAGCACTTCGCTCTTAGACCGCAGGTCTATTGGTGGTTCCTAGAGTCTCTAAAAGTAAAATGGGAGGCAGATCTTTTAGTTATCAGGCTTCTACCCTGTGGAACCAACTCTCAGTTTTGATCTATGAGGCAGACACCCTGTCTAGTTTTAAGACTTGGCTTAAAATGTTCCTTTTTAACAAAACGTATAGTTCGAGTGGCTTAGGTTACCCGATTCGCATAGTCTTTTCAAAAACCCTTCCATTAAGCTCCTTCTCAAAGGTTTGGTAAAACATTCTTTTTGCGCATTTGATTCACGTAAACCCATAACCTTCCCTATTCTTAAGAGGCTTTTGTCCTCACTTTTGTTAAGCCCTTACTCTTCCTACATTAAGGCTCTTTTATCAGACGCTTTTTCATTGGCTTTCTATGGCTTCTTGAGAGTAGGTGAATTTACTTCAACTAATAGTCGTTTCGATCCTTCCCGTCATTTGTCCCTTTCAGATCTTCGTTTCTACATCGATTATTACAAAATATTTTTAAAACATTCTAAAGGGAAAGGCTCATGTTCTATTTCTATTGCACGTATAGATGGCCCCTTTTGCCCGTTCATCTAGGGGAATATCCCTATTCTCATACATCTGCTATCTACATTAAAGTATAAATTCTTCTAATTGTATTTCTGTCTTTGTGAGTTTTTCAGATTGAAATGAAGCTAAAGGCGGAAATTCAACTGAAGAAACTCCGATTACTTCTATCCAATCGGAGGCTGATCCGCCTCCGATGCAGCCAATCCGCTTCAAGCTACATCTTCTCGAAACCCAATCAACATCCACCGTTCACCTTTAAAAGCAACTCCAAATCATCTCTCGGCCTGCTTTCCAGCAAGCGCAAGACCCGTCACTACAATGTCAGATTTTGATTCAGTCAACCCACCTCCATTCCCTTCTCCACCATCGTAGCAAGCCCATCTGACTTTTCCTCGATTCTTCTTCAACCTCAGCTTCCAGATTATAGTTCCTCCGGACTCTCATGGAGTTCCCTGTTACTCTTAAAACGGTCCGGCAGAAGACCGTCATGTTGAGCCTGGTTCTGCCAGAGGTTTCTTCCCAAGGGGGAGTTTTTTCTCTCCACAGTCGCTTCATGCTTGCTCATCATGGACAGTTTATGGACAGTTTATGTAAACTTTGTCTTTTTTTTTGGGGGGGGGGGGGGGGTTTGCGGCTCTAGTGGCTCGCTTTTTCCGAAAGTAGGCTGACAGGAAAGGGGGTAGAAGGGGGGGAAAGACATTCGGCAAAGGACCGCGGGTCAGATTCGAACCCGGGTCGACCGCGTCGAGGACTAAGGCCTCTGTATATGGGTCCCGCTACCCGCTGCTCCACGTGTGCGCCCAAACTTTGTTTATTCAAGCTTATCATTTAACTCAAGCAAATCACCTTGCAAACCAGCCTCTATGGTTTAACCAACCTCATCTATCTAAACTCCACCACCAGTTTCAGGCCCGGGGGGAAAATATCCCTATTCTCATACATCTGCTATCTACATTAAAGTATAAATCAGCGTTTATGTTTCGTGCCGAGGCCTGAGCGCCAAAGTCTAAAATCAGTGTACCAATAAATTCTTCTAATTGCATTTCTCTCTTTGTGAGTTTTTCCAGATTGAATTTGTATCAACTATTGTATTCACTAATGATTTAGAGAGAAGACTGACAACAGACCTTCAACTGATTGCTCCACTGGATTAGTGTAGTGTGTATTTATGTTTTTTTTCCATTTAATACAATTGTCAGAGTGCTCTATTAGGTAGACATTATGTTTTTCTGATAAAAGTATTAGTTCCAAAAAGTTCCCATGGTCAGTTGTGTCATCATCCAGTGTCTAGGCTTCCTCATTCTCTCTATGCCTGTAGCTCAGCCCTGTGACAAAGTGGATGAGAACACAATTTGCCTCAGTTTATATATATTTTTTTTAGGTAACATTCTTGTTTTGCTTGATTTAGCCATATTTTATTTAGTCCATTGTCTGCAAACGTATACTATCCCAGGATTGTCTATGTTTTGCATTTCTACAGATTATTTACTATAACATGGATTAAATCAATTCAGTTCCATTCATTTAGTCATTTAAACTTGTGCATGTTATTTTGTTGAACTTACCTTACTTATCTGTGTTTCAGGAGGAAGTGTTACCTTTCTTCCTGTAATTATGGCTTCCTGTTGGAGGTAATGTCACAGGAAGATACCAGGTGAAGAGGGGGAAGGGATAGCTACTTGAGTTTGATGTAGTCAAATTTGGACATTGGGTAGGGTCATTCTGTGTGGATTTAATTTTACATTGTTGTAGCCATACTCAGAGATGTCGCTAAGGTGCATTAAAGCAAACAATGATGAGTTCAAGTAGAAACTGTTTTGGGGGTGCCTGTTGATGGAAGAGTCCATTGGAGGACATTTTGTCTGACTGGAAATAAAGGTATTTAAGCAGAGGAATTGGAAAGGTTCAGGGGGGGGAGCAGAGAACCAGGACAGTGTAGCTGAGTGCAAGTGACGTTAGTCGTGGTTGTTTTACATTCAGCTATGATCTGTTGTGCCACGTTAACCTCTGAGTGATTTTTTTTTTTTTTTTTTTTGTAAATATTTTTTCCACCATTTTTTGTAAATAAACCACCTGCTACACTGGACATCTTTTGCCTACTGCCTTCTTTAGCCACTTTGGCCAGGCTATCTTACAAGCCACCATGATTTTTCTTTTTCGAGTGCAGGGGGAAAGCAGACCCTCCAGAAGGTAGGGACTGGGGTGAGATAGAGCCATAGATGATGTAGGGTTTTCCGAGGAAACTTAAGGTTTGCGGGTCTTGACCATGCATTGCACAAATAGAGTAGACCAACAGCAAGAGACACACCCAAATGCAGGAGAGCCTTGTAAATTCAAATACAGTGTTCAGAAGCCAGAACCTGAAACCCTAGGCCTGCAGGCCTGGGTTTTCAGGTTCTGGAAAAGACTGAGTTCACATATAAATTCCAGAATAGTGTCTATATCCTCGAGCATTACCAACATAAATATCATCATCAGTAAAAATATGTATATTATCCTGCCTGTGTAAAAAATTTAAAGAAACATTTTTATAAGCATACTAAATATCATAAGGACTTCATGCAGTTTCTCTTCCTCTTCATTTTCTCTCCATCTCAGAATCCTAACAGGTATCCTATTCTACCCTAACAGATTACATTCATTCTCTATTGCACTGGACACTGAGCCAAATAGAGGAGGTGTTTCATGAAATTGTCAAGTTCTGGCCTGGCTGACTGTATGGTTCTCTCATATTTCGTCAACACCCTGCAATCAAAATGATCTGCTGCACCTGTGGGCTTCCTCCTGTGCCAGTGCAGTCAGCTGCAAATATGTTCACCACCTCCTGCTTTTATATTCTGAAGATCCACAGTCAGTCGGTGCCAGATAATTGAAAGTTATAACAAGTAGATTTCCAGTGTTTTTCATGGCTGTTTCTACGTTTATGACCACAACCTTGTTTCACAGAAATTCCTGCCTTCTGTAGCCTCTGCTGGACATCTATGTATGTTTTCTGTCTTCTGGACCAAGACACTGACTGTTATCATTACCAGGAGCCTTGTCAAACTCTACAAATGTGGTTGTTTGACTCTGTCAGCCTCACTGTGTATGATTTAAGCCTGCTTCATGGACCTGTCTCTCAGCTCCTGCTGTGAGCAGTCAGCACCAAGAATTGCCTGGTTTCTGGCCCTATTAATAAATCTTTTCAATTGAAGAAAAGTGTCTGGCTAGAATATTGCATAACATAAATGATTGTGCCAGTCCTGTTTGTAAAGTAACACATTTGTGACAGTGTGTTTCCATGGCCAATGGTTAGGAATAAAACTCTTGTGCAGACTTTTTTTTTTTACCAAATATGTTGCTCAGGAGGACCAAAGCAAGAGGGGGTGGTGTTTAACAATAGGATTTGGCCAGCCCAGAGTTAGTTGGGTTGCTGACCTATATAGGCCGGTCATACCAATAAGTAAATAAAAAATGTGGTGGGACTTTCCGTGTAAATAGCATGTTGACTCACTCACAAAATGCCTAGTTTGCCAGATGGCTAGTCCATCCCTGATGACAAATAGTTCTCTTGTAAACATATTCTTTTGCCTAAGCAGGAGACCTCTGCAGCTACTCCAAAGTTATACTAAATCCCCTTTTCCGACACTACTTTCCTAATACTCTACTTGCAGTCTGTCAGATGAGTTGGATGGCCAAATCCTGGTAGGTTTGCTGTTGTTCCATTTTGAAAGAAAAACATCTGAGTTAATAGCCAAGTTGCCAAGGAATTTGACTCTGGTTCTACTTAAAAATGTATTTGAAAATCATTTATCATCTTCCCAGTACTATACTTTTTTTATCAACACTGTAGCTGAAATGCTGAAAATATTTAATATCAGTTAACTGAAATAAGGAACTTATTATTTAATTTACCTTATTGTCAAGTTACCACAGGCTGTGGTGTGGTGAGCTCGTCCATATTCCATGTTGTTCACAAATTAGTAAGTAATTTGAACATTACATATATTATAAAGGAGCAGATAACATAAAAGTTATGAAATGTTATGGTTGATTAATTGTTTATCTTTTCTTTTTATTAAAGGCTCAAGAACTAATGTATTTAAATTAAATAATTTGAATATGATCATTTTTAATGAAGTATATGTATTAAGATTTCAATGCATAGATAGGCTGAAGGGAGAGGCATGTCTGGTTTTGCTACTCCCATTAAAGGTTTTTACCTATTGCAACATTGACAGGGACTCTTAGTCCGTGGGCCAGAATCTGTAGGACGTCTCCTTAAGAACTTTCGTATGAACTGTCAGGGGGCAACTTTCTTCCACTTGGATAAGTTGCTACTCATAGCAGTGATCTCAAAACACCAATGTTCCCACGTTTTCACTTGCACATTAATAAGTTAAAGTCAATAAAAAATCTAAACTGTTGCGCTCCGGTCCATGAGGTCACGTGATTCGATTTTTGCTGCTCAGCCAATCAGATCGCTGTATTGTCAGCTGAGCGAGTTCAACAAGTTCATCATGGCTGCGCCCGTAAAGGGTTGTATGCATTAGTTTCCAGACGAAGAAAGCCCAATAATAGCATTTTCTGGTGCCAGTTGGCAAAGATCTTTATGGCAAGGAAAAACAAATAGCCCAGACCATCCATCATTCATTTTCTAACACTCTTATCCCTGCTGGGTTCATGAGGGGTGCCGGTGCCGATCTCTAGCTGTCAATGGGCGTGAGGCGGGGTATAACCTAGACAGGTCGCCAGTCCATCGCAGGGCAGAAATAGTTCAGTCTTTTGCCCAATTTACTGTGTTTTGCAACTCCCACCAACGGATTGAGCCTGTTAACTGCAGTTGTCCGCACCCTATTGTAACATCACCGGGGGCTCTGGCTGAAGGAAGGAGTTTTGTAACTCCCGTCAACAGTTTTCAAGCACATAAAAAGGAGACAGTTTCGGTGTAACTACAGAACTACAAAACCTCTAGTCTCTGAGAACCAGCGAGGCTGAGCCCGATGCCCTTCACTGTGTCTCTCCTGCAATTTGGGTCAGTAGATTCCGCTTGTAGCGCGGCTGTGGCTTTTACTGGTTGATGAAAACAACCTGCTCGTTCCAGAGATGTCAGCCTCACCCACCGGAAGTCATAGCTGAAGCTGAAACAACTTGTCCAGCCAAATAGATGAACATCAGTCCAGGCTGTCATGATGGAGGCTCAAGCAGTGAGCCTTTGTGAGCAAGACATCAGGGTTGTCATTAAGAGAAGGAAAGTTTTTCATTTGATCAACTCCTTTGCCCAGGAAACAGAATCACCTTCGGATTCGATCTGCGGTATGGTTCTGTCTGCTCCCCTAAATTCAAAAGCCTCAACTGAACAATTTAGTAATCAGCCTTAGATAGGGTAAGAATGTTAGTCAAATTTTAATATCTGTATTTGCTTGATTATGTTGTTACTAATTCCCTGCCAGAGCATACTAATTAAAGAAGCATTTATCCTCTCCCCTTTCTCTTCATTGTTTCTTTCCCTTTTAGCTTTTTGTCTCCTCTGTTTCTCAACACGAAATAGTCCCAGTATAAATTCTTATTGAATATATAAATCATGCGGATCACTATGGCGAAAGCAGTAAGGCTCCTCTTGTGAAACTAAAATCTGTTGGGCTTTCTTTGTCGTTAAGACAGCAATTCTTAATGCCACATTGCCAGACAGGACACAAAAAACAAAAACAAACAAAAGATATATGCTTTATTTATAATCCTGATTTCCTCCCTTTCCCCCTCTGTTCCTAATATTCCTTTTAGAGCCCATTGGCTTTCTCTCCTCTCCTTCATTCCTTAGTTCTTAGAGGTTAGCATGAAAAAACTGGAGGTGTGCATTACCGCCACCATCTGGGTGGTGTGTGTATGGAGGAAAATTTGTCAGATGTAACCTGGTATTGTGACATGTCAATCATCTGGGGGGAGGAGAGGGGAACCTAAGGGGGCCAATCAGATTTCAAGGGGGGTCCATTGTCACCCCCCTTCCCCTCCCTTCTCTAGCTATGCCCCTGTGCATAACTTCAGTTCAATTAACTTTTGCTGACAGGAGTATAAATGGTTTGTTTCTGAAATGCAGAACCTCAGCAGAGGCTGACTTGTTAAAGTGATTAAAGCTCGAAGAAATGGGATACAACCAGCTGAAAACCTGCCCTGTCTGCTCACAAGAGGACTGTTTTTCTCAGGTGATTCTCAAAGCCGCCTATCTATAGCTGCAGTGCAACATAACTGTATAAATACATCCGCCTCCTCTCTCCCTCCTTCCTCCACACGATTCTCCCTGAAGACGTCATTTTCGAGTTCCCAGTTTCCCTGGACCACCTTATTCCAGAAACCCTGCACACACCCCAGCTTTTTACTGTAGGCATTACCATACCTTTGATAATAACCCCACTACCTTCTCTTCATTACCAATCTCCATCTCCCTTTTATTTATTTTTTTCAAAATATCTTTGTCATAGTCAGCAGTTAGGAATGCTCATTTAACAATTGCCTAAAATGGAATTATAACAGCAAAAGGAGATGGCTTTGAAATGGAAATTGGAGTCTTTGTAGGCCCTGACGAGTGCAGCAACAGTTCCCTGGATCTTCTTGACAAACACCCGGGGTTTTCACTCCATCTGACATCAGAGGCAAAGGCGGGGACGGGAAGAGCAAACATGTCCAGTGAAAAGGCAGAGATAAGAAAGATGGACAGGCATGCTGTCCTTAGCTGACAAACAGCTGCTTTACCTCCTTCTAGTCTTTCATCTGCGCAAATGCTTCCCTTTCACTTGGCTTACATTTGATGGGATGGTATTGTTTGCTTGGCATTAGAGGGAGAGGAATTGTGTATTATTAACTTGAAAACATCTTCACCATAATATATGACACACAAAAAGCAGTAGTGGTCATGTTACAGCAGGTTCAGACCAAGACCAGTTATTTTAAGCCAAGGATATAAAAAAGCAATTTATCCAGAATAATAAATTATTATGATGATACATGTGTAGCCTGGTGAAATTAGTAAATGATTACATATATAACTACCGTATTTTTCGGACCATAAGGCGCATCAGATTATAAGGCGCACTGTGTATTAACGTGTCTATGTCCATACATAAGGGACCCCAGATTATAAGGTGCATTAAATATTCTTCCCAAGTGTGTAATATCACTCCACACTGCAAAAAGGGAACTAAAAGTAAGTACAATTTTCTACACCTTTATACACTTACACACTTATTTCTAATAAGAGTCTTTTTCTTGGTTTGAGCAGGTGAATAACACTATTTTCCAATGGAATAAAATTTTTGGACTTAAAATGGGAACAATTCATCTCCATCATCCTATTTTAAGTGCATGAAATCTAATTATATTATTTTAGGGGTAAAAATACTCATTCCATTGGCAAATAGTATTATTTATTTGCTCAAAACAAGGAAAAATATACTAATTTCAAAAAAATTCTACTTACTTTTATTTCTCTTTTTGCAATGCGTCTCTCCCTCATATATGCAGCTTTTTCCTGAGAGGGAGAGCTATCCATCTCTATCGGGAGGACAGAGTAGTTGGACTATGCTGCCCTGTTTCTAACAAAAGGCCAAAATAAACATAACTTTTATATTTAATTAACTTACTTGGTTACTTTAGTTTCTAATTAGTAGCTTCCTGCTTGATTTTGGATAGTCTTACACTGTCTGTTTGGTGTTCTCTTTATTACTTGTTTTCTTACCATTTCCAAGTTTTCCAGTCTCCTGTTGGTTCTAGATCTTTCTTATATCAGGTTTTGTTCTGATTGTGTATTGTTTTCAAGTTTCTGGTCTGTGTTTAGTTCCTACCATATATTCTCTTTGAGGCCTAGTCCACACGTAGCCGGATAACTGGGGAAATGGATACATTTGTATGCAGTGCATTTCATCCACATGTAAACACTATTTTTGAACCTGCGTGTGTACATAGCAAGACAGAGATTTAGAGTGTGATGCATCACAGTGCTGACGTCACATGTGAAGCCATTATTATAGATTTAGCCATACAGTGGAGTGAAATGAAATCATTTCTATGTTGGAGTTGTGATTGACTGTTCATAATATGCATCAAATCAATGTTAAACTGGATAATTTCACTAACCTACGGCATCTCTGGTAATTTAATTCCAACTGACTTTACCTCAGCACAGCACAGCAATTCATGTCTTCGCCTCCATATCAAGACTTCAAAGTAAAAGCATAAATGGGACATCATAACTATTGCAATTGGTTCATACACATTTTTTTGTTTTGTTTTTACAAGCCCAGTTTCTCCAATATATTGATATGCAAAGGTGAAAAGGCACCTCAAAGTCAGCTATTTTACAAAGGAATAATGCTGTTCAACATAATTTTTATCTTGAAGGACTGACTGACTGATGTAGGTTTTAGCTTTGTGGTATACTGCCTCCTATGCATCTATCATATTTAAAATAGAGGTCAGTGTTGAATTTATATAAGTTTGTGTGAATGAAAACCTTTCTAAAAAAAGTTTTTTTAAATAATGTGGAGGAGATATTCGTTTTTAAAAAGAACCGGCTACGTGTGTACAAGGCCCTCTGTTTCCGTTTTCTAGTTGCACTCTCAGCTGCTTCCACTCTGCTCATTAGTCTCAGCTGTTTCTTGTACCACTCATCAATTCTCTTCTGGTAACTCTGCTCTTTGGGGCTGAACCTCCCAAATGTCAATGCTCATCCTTGTATAGTGAGATATATCAGAAACTAACACAGAATTCTGAAGTGCAGCAGATAGAAAGGTCTGCCTACAGTCCTGACCTCAAGATTATTGAAGATTTGTGGGATCAGCTTAGGTATGCTGGTAATGCTGAACTGGCAAGCACAACCAAGTTGGTGGAAGCATGGGATACCATTCCACAGCATTGTATGATCAAGTTCATGACCAGTGTGAAGAGGAAGTGCCTAGCTGTGATCAGTTTTGCACCATTCCTACACCCAGTTCTGAATTTGTTACAATAATAAAGCATTAAATTAACACTATACTTCAATCATCAAAATCAATGAACAAAACAAAATAAGAGTCGATATTAGAATAGGCTTTGAGAAAGGTGGAGTTTCCTCTCCACTGTCCCTCATGTATGCTCAGTATGTGGGATTAATATGAAGTAAATGACAAAAAGGAAGTGACTGTACACTGCCGCTACATGCTCGTCAAGGAGGAGTAAACTGGAGCGATCTGCTGGGTTTTTTACATAATGTCTGTATGCTTCAATATAATTGAATCTGTAAAGTGCCTTGAGATAACTTGTTGTGCATTGATGCTATATAAAGAGACTGAATTGAACTGAGCATTGGGTGAGAGTATTTTCTTCACACACGCACCTCACATAGTCTAAACATTTGTTCAAGTCACAAGTGCATTTTTCTAATAAATGTGGAAATATTTAGAGGAAAAATAACAGGTGTTTAAATTATTTATTAAGAAGAATAATTGTTGTAAAAAATGGAAATTAAACAAAATAAAAATTCCCTAAATATTACCAATGTTAAAATTTCCACAGAGCAAAAAATATCTACTTTTTTAGCATCTAAATTGGCACAGTCGATTGCCAGATATTGCTATACTAACTCCTTGATGAATTGGCATATTATCCAGTAATTCAAATGTGGTTTTCGATCACACAAATGTATTTGTCTTTACAAGCAATTTTCTACTGTGTTCAAGGTTGATTTACTCTGACACATTCACACATCTGACACCTCTATTGTAATCTCAGTTTCCTCATTAGCTATCTTTTGAGACCAAGATTATATATACAGCCATTGTAGTTGTGAAATGCATTTATTTTGGGTAAGTCATTTTAGACAAAAGAGAGAAAACCAGACTTTTCAGAGCAAATAATTTCAAAAATGTCTCATGTCAAAAATAAATGAACCAGAATGTCCCATTCCTCCAGTTTGTAACTTTTTTTCTGTTGCTTCTCTACTGCTATACCTGAACAGGGAGACACATAAACCTTTTTCTTTGCAAACTCCAGGTTTTAATGGCATTTTACATCATTTAATAATAAAAAATATAACACTGCAAATTATTTGAATCTTATCAAGATAAAAAAACTTAGATTTAGAAGTGTTAGATAATTTATCTTGTTTTAAGAGTGAATTTCTTATTTTAAGTGTTCAACTTTACACTATAATCTCAAATCAAGCACAACCTTATCTTTTTTGTCTCAAATAGGCATGAAATCTTAAAATGAGGTAAATAACTGTTAAAATAAGATCTTTTACATTTCTCCCCCAAATTCTCATCAAAATAAAGCTTGTTTTAAGATTCAGTAACAAACTCAAGTTGCTTGATTCAAGAGTCACACAAAAAGCATCTGAAAAAACAGAGTTTATTTGCTCTGACTTCAAGTATGTTCCGACAATGTCAGGATGAATTATACAGCCTTCACCACAACTCACCATACAGTCCATGGAATTGTTTAATGACCAATGTTTGTTAACAGGCCCAGGAAACACAAAACAGGAAACAGGCAAACTTGATCACCCAATACATTGTTGCTCCAAATTAATGTCTGTGGGCAATAATATCACAAAGTCACAATTCTGGACTCAAATTCAGTGTTTCATAACACTGGTACTCAAAAGCAACATAAGAGGAATCGATCACAAAGAAATCTTATCTTTTTTGATGACCAATGTTAAACAGGCACAAGAAACACAAAACAGGAAACAGGCAAACTTGATCACCCAATACATCAATGCATCCCTATCATTCCTCCATTTTAATGTCTACTTCTGTGGGCAATAATATCACAAAGACTATATTTTATTGGCACAAACATATTTTCCTTGAAACTAACTGAAAAATAGGAAATACAGTCAATGAGTTCATGTACAAATTCTGTAGCCTGGGCAACATTGGGAACTGCCACCTCATATGCCAGCAATTCTGGACTCAAATTCAGTGTCTCATAACGCTGATACTCAAAAGCAACATAAGAGGAATCAATCACAAATATATCTTTTATCAGTCCGAACACTGGGAAAGCACCATCTACATCTACAATAATCATAGATTTCCCACTAATGTACTTATTGCCATTGAGGATGTACCATTTCACCGAGACAACAGATTGCATGACCTCTACGCCTAGAAAATCTTTAACTTTTCTCTTAACATAATCAATATTTTTGACAGCTGAGACAGGCCCCGATTCTCTTTCACTAGCAAAAATTGGATGCTCAATGCCTATTTCATTTTCACAACATTCAAGGAACTGATTATGGTTTGCAAGCGATTTACAGACATTTTTGAAATTTAACTTAGAAGCCCACTGCTTAAAATAACTGTGCTTAGCTTCAAATCGCATACACATACTTCTAATTAATGGACCAAGAGATATGATTTGGCTTGGTAGATGTAACATGTAATGTTGCTTGGGTAATACATTGGCTTCAGAAAAAAGTTCTTTGAAATGATGCAGATGTTGCTCAATCATGCGTCTGAGCCGTAATACAGTTTCTAAAGAAATAACAGGAGCAAGGACAATTTGAACAATCTCAATTAACTTGAGAATAAATTTGACATACTCGTTGTCCATATCATTCAAAAGAAAAGGTAGGATTTTTAAAAGTATCAACATTTGTCCACATGACTGCTTTAATTTATTGTCATTAGCAGCTAAAGTACTGACACTAATAGGACATGGCTTATCTCGTATGTCTAGAGGTGAGTAAGGAAAATTTAGAATAGCTGAGTTAATCTCATCTAATTCTATCTGTCCTGACAGAATCAGGTTTTTTAATACAAGCTTTATTTCCATTGGTGCAACACCTTCAAAAATGACATGCATTATATCCTGTGGTGTTTGTTTGATCAGATCAAATGCTGGAACATCAACTAGTTTGCTTCTTCTGTTAATCCCATAAGTGCTTTTGAGGGATGCTTTCAATGTTTCTGTGCTTGCCTTATCAATTTCAACACACTGCCTAATGTGCTTTTCCAAAGTTCTTTCAGCAAACCTATTCTCCTCAAAAATACTTTGCATATCCTCAAAGGAGCATTCACAATGTCTACATTTGCTATAAGCAAAACCAACACCTTGTTTAAATCCAGCAATATCATGTTGGGCAAGTGTGTCTCCACATATGGCTATCACAGCACCAAACAACTCAATTTCACCATTTGGGGTGTCAACCCAAACACCATTGTACAGAAGTGTCAGATCTTTTAGGATTCTTTTTAGTATAACATCAACACCCCACAGAGAAATATCGTTTGCCTTGGCTATAGCAAGGAGTCTTATTGCAGCCAACTTCGACCTAAATTTTGGATCTATATTCCCTAAACTATAATAAAACATCAGTAATTTATTTGCAGAGGCATGGGGGCCTAAAGGGTTACATATTTCAATTTCATCGGTGTACAAAAGTATTTGCAATGCATTTGGCCTTTGAGAATATAATGGATGGGATGTAAAAAGGGCTCCATCAGTAAAATCATACAAGAATCCCTCACTTCTTTGTGGTACAGTGGTTAACATGGTGAAGATTCTGGGATTGGTCAGTAACTGCTTAAGACTTTGAATGAGTGGTACATAGTAAAAACTTTTGCCTCTTAAGGCCATGACCCTTGAAAGACCACGCTTTACCCAACAAATCTTCTGGGACACCACAACTTCCTCTGGGTTGACTGGATTGAATAGTTCCCGGATGGTTTTATTCTGTCCATATGCTGTGGTTGAGAAAGGATCCATGAACGCATCAAACGTAGCCAAAGCCTCACCTTGGAGCTGAGCAGTTGTGTTTGCATTCTCTTCAAACACCCTTCTGATTCTCTCCCTTAGCGTGTCAATGAGGGCAGCTTGGTACTGTTGCACCCCTGAGATGACACTGTTGACAGTTCTCTGGGAAAATATTTAAAATGTAAATTATTTTTTCACCCATATAATTATTGATCACAGGCCCATATTTTACATTAAAATATTGAAATAAATCCTAATTTATATATATATTTTAATATTGTTTCAAGTAATTATTCACAAATATGATATTAATAGTACCATTAAAGCATTTGCCCATGAAGATAAATTTACCTGTGACAAGTGGCACTGTTCCCGGACACTGATGGCGAATGCCGCTGCAGATCTAGCAATATCAGGTCTGGTTCTGGATGTCACAGCAACAGCTTCTTCCTTTATAAAATGAGTTGTAATGTATTAAGAGGGAGTACATGGACACAGTCAAAGTTGCAATTGATTTGAAATGGATTTTTTGAGAGGACGCACGAGAGAAGAAAGACAATTTTAATCTCACATTCGCTTCACTGGTCTGGGACCTGAGCAGCTCTGTCGTCTAAGGTAAGAGGAATTAAATGTTTTTTTTTTTGTATGTTTATTCTCGTGTGCAAAGAGCACATAATTAATTTATTGAATTGTAGTGCAAGTATTGTTGCCTGTTTTACCTTGTAAAACGTCGTATTAGAACGATAACTAACTTAGCATTCATGGAGACAATCATAGGCCTATGAAAGAGAAACTGTGCATCACGCATGATTAACGCGCACACTCGCAGTGTGGATTCAATGAGGGCACCATTTTAATATATCGTTATATGTAGGACAAAAATATTAAATTACTTAACGAAAGCATCACACAGAGAGCAACCTAATTGGCACGATAAGCCCTCAAAGGTCAAAATAAATTGAATTGAGGAAACTTACTGACTCAAGGCGGCCGTCAGCGTCAGGCTGCTGCGGTGTCGGTTCAGGTAGAGAGGCATCAGGTGGGACAGCCACAGTGCTGGCCGCTGCAGGAGTGCTACAGCTGGCAAACACCGAAACACCAAATGTTTCCTGTCCCAAAGACTGAGAAGAAGGCGTCGTACTCCATCCGCTTGGTGGGCATCCAGTCCTCAAATACTGAAGGTGCGTCCGTTTAATGTGGCGAAAAAAAGAGTTAAAAACTCTAAAATCCTGTTCACATCCGTCAATACCACAGTAAACCCAAAAATCCGAGCTGCGACTGTGACTTTTATTAATGTGGCTAAGGAGTACTTTAAGACTTAAAGCAACAAAGACGAAACATATCATACATCTCCACGCCGCCATGATGTACCGTCGTTGTCGCGGGCTAATGACGCTGAGGTGGATGGGGAGGGGGGCACTCATGGAATAATTTGTTATTATTTTAACAATACATTTCTCTAATTATAAATGCGACCCAATTCATTGTATGATGATAGATGTTTTGTTTTACTAATATTTTGCTAACAAGTTCATGTTTACATTCGATCATTTCTGCGCATCCTCAGTTCCTCCAACGGTCCCACCTCAATGACGTCAGTGATCGCGAATCTCCGCTTGAGTAACTGAAAGATTTGGGTGCGTCACATTAGAAGAAGTGCAAGAACAGCGGCTCAAGGTCAGTAAACTGTATTGAATTGGTAAATATTACTTGCCAAAATCATATTGGTTGTTGTGGTGGTATTACAAAATCTGCCAAGAAGCAGAAGAAGAACATGCGTTGTCCATATGTCGGTATATGCTTAGCAAGCTAGCTAATTGTTAGCTAATGTGCACTTTTACACGCTACCCGCTAGCTAACGAGCTCTGTTTGCCTATGGGTTTTCCCAGGTAGTTCTACAGTACCGCCTGTTAATGCTTCAGGGAGCTGATAAATCTAGGATGGATACCTTTGACGATGCCACTCTATCGGTGTTGGAGGGTAAGTCATGAATAGAGTTTATATCTGATGTATTTATGCTATTTATAGAGTGTACTTTATTAATAACTGAATACATTATTTGAAATCCCAAATTTTTTTGCTTGCTGGGTTTTTCCCTCAACCTTCATTTGCTTAACGAATTTAGGATGAAACATTTTAGTAAGAGTCCGAATTCTAAAGCAAAATATATGATTGTGAAATACAAATCCCACATTTTAAAAACACGCGGTCAGTAGTGTCCCGCCGGCGGGAACGTTATCCTTCCCCCCAACCCCACAGACATGTATACCTAGACGCCTCGTGGTCGGGTAGGACACACAGACATATATACGTAGACGCGTCATAGGGCGCAGGTTCGCACGTCAACGTCACCGCCATATTGTATGTGGCAGAAAAAAGTTGAGTTCTGTTTTGTGAACGTGGATCAGAGAAGATGCCTCATTCCTGTGCTGCCAATAAATATACACACACACACCATATAATATATGTATATGTATTATACTATCTAATATATATATATATGTATATGTGTTGTATATTATATGTAATATCTATATGTATATATATATATGTATTGTCTATCTATCTATGTATATTGTTCTATGTCTCTGTCTCTCCTCTTATCTTATATACTCCCTTATCTATGTACTTTGTATATTCTTTCTTGTATCTCTCTCTTCTACTATATCTCTTCTCTCTATATATCTACTATTCATCTCTATAACCGGCTTGGGCGCCCCCCCCCCCCCCCCCCCCCCACAAAAAAAAAAATTATACCTCATTTGTAAGCTTGGATTCAATACATGACAAAATATGTGGAGTGTTTTTACAATCAATTTAATCAAAAATGCCCTCCGCCTCTGGTTCTTCACTACCTTCTAGCTGCAGTGTATAGCCTTATTAAATAAATTGATTGGTTCTGTAGCTTGCTACTGCTTTATCTAACGATAGATATTTGTCATATATCTCACAGCTGCCAGTGTTGATGAGGAAGCTTTGAAAGGCCTTAGCTGGGATGACCTGAGGGATCTTTTTCCTGGCCCACAGAATTTCTTCAAAAGAAACAAACTTTGGAATGTCATTAGTTAAAATGTAAACACAAAATGAAATGAGTAAAAATTTGTAAAATATGAATTGTAATGGTTCTAATGCATTTTGTTCTCATTCTACACAATCCTAATAGTTTAAAAATACCACGGACCAAGATGCCAACAATTGTGCCATGCCACCATGCCAGCCTCAAACCTCAGCCCCCATATCTGCTGAGAAAAAAATGAAAATGAAAATGCCAGACCCTCCAGAGTATGTGGTGTACACTGATTCAGAGTTAGACATGGTGCATAGTCAATACTTTGCACTGCTCTGCAATGGAAAGGAAAAAAAATTACACAATGTCCAAGGAGCTATGCTGCAGACTTATAAGGAACACAATAACCAGTATGGTTGCTATCCTGTGTGCTAGTCCCATGGGGAAAGAAGTCAGATACCCGTCAAAATTGGAAATGAGAGCCATGTCACAGAAGATTATAGACTATTACCCAATGTTACGGGATGATGATCCAAACATGCCATATGTAAGTATTTTTTTATCTAAACCAAAACTGTGGGAAGGTCAGCAACAAGACAAACAACGTATCTAACATTCTTTTACCACAGCTGACCATCTACGCCAAAATGTACAAATGACTCCAAAATATGAGATATCCACCAAAGAGGCAAGGCTCTGTACCACAATGAGGAGTGGCAAAGACAGCTCTCTTCAGTGCAGACAACCAAGAGACGGATTGGACAAGCAACTCGAGTGATAACACCGTACTTCTTGAGAGCAATGATGACCTTAGCGAGGACAACTCCAGTGCAGGTGTGCAAATTGTGGGCAAAAAATTAAGGGGTGCTATCATACAACTTGTTTTTTGTCTAGAAATTGTCTGATCATGTAATGAAACTATAGCTGTCCGTATTTGTTGAGCCATGGCTAGCCATGCACTGTGTTTATCTGCCTGTTTTGCTTGTTATCATGCTTTTAATTGTGTTGCGATTTTTTTTCATAATTTCCCGAAAAAGCATCCCCAGCACAACGACCCCCCTCTGTGCCAAGAAAGCCAAAGACCAAAACCTCGCTGCTGCCATCTGCATCAGCCTCAGGCTCCTCACTCAGGACTGTGATCGCTTCACCAACCACGCCTGCAAAGGATGATGTTGGTAAGCCCACCTCAGCACACCTCTCAGCCTTATCTATGATAATGTCTTTCAGAGTGGCAAATCAAGAGTCTAAACTGTTGAAGATTCAATTTAAATTTCCTTAGATTGTGGATGTTAATGGAAACACTTTTTTCAGACAACTCCCATTGTGCATATAAACAACATAAAATGATTGCATTTACCTTATTTCGACCAGCATAATAATGCAATAAAGTTGTGTTTACATTGAAATGTCTGCTCTGTTTTTTGCCATTTCAGTCGCCCAGGACAGTCTGAAGATGCAGGCTAGGCACTATAAAACCTTGAGCAACATGTACAATAAGCCAAATGCAAAACCCAATCAAAGCGATGTTGCTCAAGTTTTAGACCTTGAGTTTAAGGCCAGACGGGCATTCATTGATGCAGATGTTACAAGGGAAGAAGACCGACCTGCAAAAATCTTTGAGGCATATCCATGCTTTAGAGATGTTCGAAATGTATGTTGTTGTTTTTTCACTACTTGCACTTGAATTACTGTCTATCGACCTGTGTTCTAAATGTCCAATGGTTGAATAACTGTGCACAATGTTTTAGGCAATGGATGAGCTGCGGCGCATAGTAGGTGGCACCAACAGCAGATACATCGAGGAAGTGAAAGGAAGATGGGCAGACTTTTGTGCCAAGGTGCAGTTCTATGGTGTGTGGAAGAAAGCCCTGAAACCCCCTTTTCCATTGGATGTCCGTGGAGGTAAGTTGCTGTTCCATATGCAAATGTTTTTTGATTTATACCATATTCAGACCAATTTTTCTATTCTTTAGTGGAGTTCACGCTTGCCATCTTCAATGCACTCCCATCCCTTTTCCCCTCACCAACTTCACCACCAAAGAAGCTTGGAAATAGCTGTGAGGCACTTCTTCATGTCCTGAAGGTAAAAACATTTTTGTGTGTTGATTCCTTACTGTCCTCTTATTTTTTCACATTCACATAACAATACACCTTAAGTTCACAATCACAGATATTACCTACTTTTTGCAAGAAGGGGAAGACATAAGTGCCCCTAGTGTCCCTCAAAGGTTGTTCAAGAATCCCAAGAAATGTTTCAAAACCTTTGATTAATTAATCCATTCATTCATCCCAGAAACATTAAAAATATACCACCTTGCATCAGCTAGTATCAATTTTGAATCCATCCTAAATTCCTACACCTTCATCTGTCAAACAAATGTTTTTTAAACACATGTCCCCCCCTGTCCCATTTTGAAGTAGTTTATGATTATTTCTTCCAGTGTGATAAATCAATATTTTTTATCAGTGTTTTTAATAATGACTATTTTAAGAGTGCTTGTCATTGGTTGCAACCTGAACATTTAATCTAAAAATAATTTCTATATTGAACATACAACTGACTTTCAATAAATTTGTATGTGTTCTCACTCTACACATTGTTCTTTTTATTCTGTTTCAGTCAGGCGAAGACCCTACCCTGTACCTGGAGAAGCGTCCTCTCTCCTCCCCAGTTCTGCTTTCTGATGGATCAACCACCATCGTGGCTGTGGGTAACGTACCTGTGACCACCCTCCCTCAGGAAGATTTCTCAGACGGGATGTTGGTGTTAATGGCATATTACTACACTTTGCACTTAAGATATCCGAAATGTGTTGCAACTCTCCTGTCAGTTATTCAAACAGAGGTAATTGGTGACACAATCCACGATCAAGATGCCACTAGTGCTTACAAGAAAGCAATGGCTGATTGGAAGTCTTTCATTGAGAAGTAGCTGAGTATTTTGTCATGTCAGTTCTTATTGTTAGCTGTGCCTACAATAGTTTGGTGTTGCACAAGCTTATACAGAACACTGAGTTATTACCTCATTGAGGCCTGTATTACATATTATTGTTAGCTGTGTCAATAATTTTTGGTGTTGCACAAGCTTAAATCACTGAGTTATTACCTCATTAAGGCCTGTATTTCATATTATTGTTAGCTGTGTCAATAATTTTTGGTGTTGCACAAGCTTAAATCACTGAGTTATTACCTCATTAAGGCCTGTATTTCATACTATTGTTAGCTGTGTCAATAATTTTTGGTGTTGCACAAGCTTAAATCACTGAGTTATTACCTCATTAAGGCCTGTATTTCATATTATTGTTAGCTGTGTCAATAATTTTTGGTGTTGCACAAGCTTAAATCACTGAGTTATTACCTCATTAAGGCCTGTATTTCATATTATTGTTAGCTGTGTCAATAATTTTTGGTGTTGCACAAGCTTAAATCACTGAGTTATTACCTCATTAAGGCCTGTATTTCATACTATTGTTAGCTGTGTCAATAATTTTTGGTGTTGCACAAGCTTAAATCACTGAGTTATTACCTCATTAAGGCCTGTATTTCATATTATTGTTAGCTGTGTCAATAATTTTTGGTGTTGCACAAGCTTAAATCACTGAGTTATTACCTCATTAAGGCCTGTATTTCATACTATTGTTAGCTGTGTCAATAATTTTTGGTGTTGCACAAGCTTAAATCACTGAGTTATTACCTCATTAAGGCCTGTATTTCATATTATTGTTAACTGTGCCTACAATAGTTTGGTGTTGCACAAGCTTACAGAATACTGAGTTATTACCTCATTGAGGCCTGCATTTAAAATGGTCAATGAAAAATCCATAACTGAGAGGGCTAAGAAGTGTTTTTGTTTTGTTTTTTGCTCTTTTGCTTTTAATTGTTTTTTTTTTTTTTATGGAAAATTATTCAAATGTATAGCAACCTATACTTGCTGATGTTAAATAAATGTCTTATAAGCCATTCTGGTCTGCACCATTATTCTAAAAATAAGCACAGGCTAGATTTTAAGGTTTAAAGATGCAATAAGCCTTGTTTCAAGATAAACCAGCTTGCATTAAGACAGCGCTTAAGTCATTCTTCACTAATACTGAGTATTTTTTTCTAAATTTGATATATTTATTTTACTAATCTTAAGCTTAATTTGCTAAAAGTAAGATAACAAAATATGTAATTGCTTATATTTTGTATATTTCACTCATTTTGAGGCTGTAATAAGTTTACATTTAAGTAATCTAGTCTTAAAAACAGCATTTTATGCTTATATTTAGTATATTTAACTTATTCTGAGGCTGTAAAAAGTTTAATTTTAAGTAATCTAGACTTAAAACCAGCATTCTATGCTTATATTTAATATAATTCACTTATTTTGAGGCTGTAAAAAGTTTATTTTTAAGTAATCTAGACTTAAAACCAGCATTCTATGCTTATATTTGGTATAATTCACTTATTTTGAGGCTGTATGAAGTACAATTATAAGTAATCTGATCTTAAAACCAGCATTTTCAGCTTATGTTAAGCCTTCCAAATACCTCTTTAGACATGCTTATTTCTAGATTTAATTATCTTAATTCAAGAAATCTTGTCAAGTGAAATTATCTTGCTGCATGGACAGATAATTTCACTTGTTTTGAGTACATTTTACCTCAAATTTAGTGTTTTTATCTTGTTTTCAGACACCCCTTTTTTGCAGTGAAAGGAAAGCATAAGGTACTCAAATCTCATGCAGAAGCCTGGTGCATTTAAAATTGTAATTATTTCTCAAAGCTGTTTTTTTAATCAACAAATCAAATGATCAACAATGTGTTTGGTCAGATGTTATGTTCCAAATGTCTAATGGGACCACAAAAGAAGAAAAGTTGTGAGTGTGTGCACATGTTTCACTGGCCCTTTTTCTAATTCATTTTTTCTGTAATTAGAGCAAGCTCGTTAATTAAGCCACAAGGCACTCAATTATGTTTCTCCTTTTAGAGCTGACCTAAACCTGAGGGAAAACATGTTGAGCCGTCTAAGAAACAATGGCCCCTCTGATCTTTGAGTAATTATCAATTACTATGCTAATTCTTCACTCGCCATCTATCACCTTTCAAAACCTGCATGCAGCCTGACAAATGTGCATGCCTCTGCTGATCAAGCACATGTTGAATTAAAATAATAAAAAATAATTCAACATTAATGACCAAGCGGTAATAATTCTATAACGTGATGTCTTTAACACATGCTTTTTCTTTCAAGTAAGATCAAATCAAAGGTTTCATAACAAAATACATGTGATCATAGACAGAAAGATGGTCGCAAACAAAGCTGGCCAGATTTATTGAGTTCTTATAAAGTAAAATCTGTGTTAAACATCTTTTGATAGTGCAATCAGATGGCGCGTGTAAAATCATATGTTTAAAGACAAATGCCTACTTACATCCAAATATGGGTTCATAACCTCCTGGGATGTCATTTATAAAACTTTGCACAGAATCCATACTAAAAGAGTAAGTATGCCAAGCAAAAGAAAATGGCACACGGCAAAAAATAAATTCTGACTTATAAAGCCATGCACATGCACACCACCACGCATTTTCCCTATACAGATCACACCTGTACCTGAATGTTTGCGTACCAGGTTCTGCCTCATGAGATGCCTTCAAGATTCTTCCATAAATGGTCAATGTAAAGCACCTCATGCATTATAAGTGGGTTAGCTGATTGTTTTTTTCATCATGGCAACATAGCAGTCATGTATAAAAAGCAAAGAAACTTCAGGAAAATTTCACAGAGCAGCATTTTTTAAATTTGTGAATCAGAGGTAAAAGCACAGACACTTAATAGAACTTGTTAAAAATTACACCTGGTTGCGGTTTTAAATGTTAAATGTTTTGTAGGACAGCCGTATTCCTCTGAGGCTATGCATTAAGATCGACATTCACAGTAGGGAGCAAGACCAGGAGTAATCAGAGGTTCCCCCCGCAATGACAAAGACCCACCAACCGTGCCAATGCATCTACTATGCAGCATTATGCATAAGTGTATTTGACCATTTACTGCAATTAAAGTAATTGCCTCACACCTTGTCACAATAATCTGTTAATTTGTGGAACACGTCACCCTGGTGATCATCAGGGAGAGGAATGTGATAGTAGAAAACCCCTATGAAATGTTGAGCTGACTTTTATTTCAGATTTTAGACTGCTCATAGGCATTCTTTTATTTATTTGAAGGGTGCTTATGTGTAGTTATGTGTCACCAGCGCAAGCAACACTGCAGTTTTGAATGCTTATGATGAAGTTGATCTATGATTAAAGTGTAATACAGAGTGAGATTGAACATTTGAAAGGATTCATGATGCAGTTTGGCTGCAATTCTTTACTTTTCCATCTGCGCCGCCTCTCTCATCTGAGCGTACGCCTACGTCAGAGTTGCCATGAGACCCACACATTTCCCTGTCAAGTTATTTTTTTACAGATCCTAAATTTTGCGTGGAAAGTGACATACGCCCGTTTCAGGCCTTATTTTGTGCGTACGCAAGCTTTGTAAATGAGACCCCTGGTCCTTATTTGCATGAAGTCAAAGCCAATGTCCACACTGCCTTGCTTCAAAAAAGTAGGACCAAAACATCTACAGATCTATTTTTAGGACTGCAGGGAAGCAACTTGTGGTCTGCTGTCATCAGTTCTGATGGATGTGGAACACCTACAATCATGCACAAATTCAGGAATTTCTTTCAGCCGTTATCTTTGTGAACTAAACCAGGACAAATTTTTTCTTTGATATAAGCCTTCAAACAGCAGAAGGACTGCGCTTTTGTGGATTACTAACTATTTCATAAAGCTAATGTGATTAGTTATTTTCAATGGTAAAAGTATTGCAGTTGAGATTTGTTTTAAACAAATAATTTTTTTTAACAATTTGAACATTGTAAGCTAAATGATGTAGTCATTTGTCTCACTAAAGTTTGCTTTGACTTTACACCACTTAAACATGATGAGTTAATTTAGAGCTCTTATTAACTGATGTAACACAATGTAAACTTTCACTTTTTAGACCTGACAAAACACACGTTCATTAAACATTCATCCATCCATTTTCTCACCAGCTTAATCCCTCATGGGGTCACGGGGGTGCTGGTGCCTATCTCCAGCGTTCACCGGGCGAGAGGCGGGGTACACCCTGGACAGGTCGCCAGTCTGTCACAGGGCACGTTCATTGAACATTTGTAGCTAAATTACTTTGATAAAAAAGTGAAAGCTATTTTTAAGTTTTAGCTTTTACTCACAGTATTTCAAATCAGTAATCTAATTTTAATAGCAAACAAAGAAAGCTGGAGTAAATAATAAAATAAAACGTTTTCAACAATTCTGATTCTATGGGAAAAATAAGTGTCCTTCAAAACTAAAAGGGGTTGTGCCACCTTTGTTTCAACAAATGCCATCAGTTTTAATGATCAACAATAAGGAGACTGGGCAAACATGTGAAGAACTAAACTGAACTAAACACGGAATGAGATAGACAGGTATAATCTCTGAATCCCTGAATACACATTTTGATGACAACTCCGAAGACAGAGTTGTTTCACTGCTGACATCCTTGTGACGTCATAGAGCTACAAAACAGCTGTCTACAGGCTGCATTGGGGAATAAACAAACAAATGTTTTGATCTCCCTGGCTGAGTAAATGACTACATCTTTGAAGAAACCTTGGATCCATAATACATTTGGTCTGCTTCTTCTTGGCATGCACCTGGACAAAATAACCTTAAATTCTCATAATTGGCAAAAACAATCCCTATAAATCACAAAAGAAGAATGTGTTGCAACCTTTGTTGCTACTCATGCAAACAGAATACATCAACTACCAAGAACAAAGTGAAAAGAGAAGTGGAATGAAAAAGAACTCCCCCAAAAACATCAATGTAAGACTAATAAAAGTACAAGTGCAGTGGGAGGGAAAATGACAAAAGATGAAAAAGAGGCAATGACTAGATATTCAGAAAAACTTGTAATACGGAGATGAAAAGTAAAAGAATTTCCTTCTGCATGCAGTCCAGGCACATCTTCGAGTGGGGTGACAGCTGGGCAATGAGGGGAGAGAGTGTCATGATGGGAGTAAGGAGGACCAAAGCACATAGGGTAGTGGAGACGAGTGGTGTAATGGATAAAAATTAAACTTACAAACACTGTGGCAGCACAGGAACTAAATATCACAGGCATGAAGAAACAGGTAGCAGGAATCACAAACTCCAGAACAGAGGAATCAACAAATGTGAGGAAAAGACCAGAGAGCTTATATACACAGGGAAAGTAAGGTAAGACAGCAGGTAGAGCAGCTGTGACTAACCAGATGATAATGGATGACAGCTGAGAACAATAAATTAATAAATTAATTACTAACTAACTGACTAGAGTAAAAATAAAAATTAAAAAAACATTTAAGGATGATGGAATAAAGAAAATACTAAACAGGAAATTAAACCCAGGGATTGTGACAGAGTGAATTTGAAGGACATAAAATAAGGTCAGAAAAAAAAAAGTAAAACAAACCTCTACGTTGAAAAGAAAGCAACTTCGATGGGTAATTCAATGGGATAAATAGGGGATTAACTGGCCAGCCTTTATATCATCTTGCTGAGCTTTTCCAAGGCTCTGGTTCTCATGCTGCTTCCTTAACAGATGATGGCAGAAGACAAAAAACCTCAACAGCATAATGATGCTGCGTTCAAACTAAACATATTTGGAGCGTCAGGGGCATCTGGGTTCCATGCAAAGTCTATGGTGGACGCGCCTCTAGGAGTGTTGAGAAGTCCTGCAGTGCCTTTCACTTGTCCGGTGCAGTGCATTTTGAGCTTTCAGGTGTCTGAGCATCCGAAGTGGCAGACGCTAGAGTGTGAAAATCTGAACTCTTGCTGCTGGATGTGGAACTTATGGCATATGTGACATGGTGGCAGATTTTCTAACAGGACGGAAGGACCATAAAAACCTGGGATGTCAACAACGGAGGACAAACTCATCATCGCAGTTTGTGCCCATCCTATTAATCTATAATCAGCTGAGCTATCTCTACAGAGACAGTAAAGGACCTTTCCTGGAAGAGGATTAGCAAGGATCTCAGGTAAGTTTTAAAAACTTTTAACATGGAAAATATTTCCCCGCATTTGAAGAAGAAAAAATTGGTTTCGATAATCAAACAGTCTTCAGTCTTAAAGCAGCACTTAATTGCATATTGCTGCAACCAGTGTTCTGCCCGGCTGACTGTATTTCACTCTGTCTCTCCTAATTAGGGTGAGCAGTTGCACCTGCGTCTCCCTTGTGGCACAGAATTAGCCTTATTCCACACGCCTGTTGCTGCTCCTTTATAAACTGGAGCTTTACAGACACTGACCACTGTAACTGTTCAGTGAGTAGATTCCCAGTGTTCATACTTGCCTACCTGCCAGGTTTCCGATCAGGTTCTTGTTCTTTGTATTTCCTTGTCTCCCCTTGCCCTTATCGGAGAATAGCAGCCAAACTGCATTATGACTCCTCTCACATGTTCAATATCCCTCCATCTTAAACTTAAATCATAGATTGACTTGATCATGAGCGTTCAAAACCACAGTGTTATTCATGCTTGTGCTGGTGACATGACTACACATAAGGACCTTTCAAAAAACAATTTAAAAAATGCCCATAAGCCATCTTAAACCTTAGATAAAAGTCCGCTGAACATTTTATCGGGTTTTCTACCATGACATTCATCTCCCCGACGATCACCAGGGTGACGTGTACCACAGATTAATTGTGGTAAGGTGATAAATTGCGTCAAGGTGTGCGGCAATTACTTTAATTACTGTAAGCTGACAAATACACTTGCTGCAGTGCGCAGCAACCTAAGATGCAGCTTTTCTTGGGACGGGGGTTTGTATTTATTATCGCAGGGGAAACCTCTCATTCCTCCTGGTCTCCCTCCCTCTTCGGAATGTTGATATAAACGCACAGCCTCAGAGCAATTTCAACACGGCGCACGGCTTTAATCCAGCAATCAAGTTTACTTTTTAACAAGTTATTTGAATGTGGACATGTGCTTTTACCTCTGATTTACACATTTAATAAACTCCTCTCTGAATTTTCTTTGCAGTTTCTAGGCTTTTTCTCAATGGGTGCCATTATGCAGTGAAAAGAAAAATTATCAGCTGACCCATTTTTAATACACATTAACATTTATAAGGTGCTTTGCATTGACCATTTTTGATTGAGTCTGGGCAAGTAGAGGGCAAATCATGAGGTGGAACCTGGTATACAAACGTTTAGGTACAGCTTTGATCTATAAAGAAAAATTGTGTGCTGGTGTGCGTGCATATGGTTTTATAAATCAGAATTATTTTTTTTTTAGCATACGCCGTTTTCTTTTTTAGGGCATATGTACACTTTTAGTATGGATTCTGTGCAAAGTTTTAAAAATGAGAGCGCTGGACTGTATCAGAACTACGAACCTTTTCAAGCCCTAGGAATCTGTCAGCTTTCATGCCACAAATCCTGCCCAGAGCTGCCACTGCACCACTCCCTAGAGTTGCCTGTGTGCCCCAGCCTAAAGCCATCAATGTTTTGACATCCTAACGGCTTGCTTTATTAATAAATAAAGCTTTTAAAATGCAACACCATGTCAGGATGAATTATGGGTTCCCTGTCTGTTCTGTCACTTTACACTGTGAGAGCAGTATGGTCTGCTCAGTCCCTTCTTTTAGATAACTTCACTGTTGCACCGCCGGTCTAGTCTGTTGTCCAGGTAAACATCAAGGTGTTCACCTGGGCCCCGTTTCAGAAAGAATGGCCGAGCTACTCTGAGTAGAAAGCAGCAACATTGAGTAGCTCTACCTCACACTGTCATACTCAGCATTTTCAGATTCAGAACAAGTGGTTTCAATCAGGTAACTAAACTCAGCTATATAGATATAAGAATGGAAACTAAAATATATGAATGCAAAATTAGAGCCGGAACGTCTCAACATTTTAAACATAATTAATTATTGCATTCTGTGTAGTTATTTCATTAATCACGTGGGTCTCTGACTATGGAACACCTTTAAACTCTTCTATAACTGAGTGCAACAATAACATTCCTGACAGCGCCTCACAGTTACCTCTGAAAGATTTTTTGTGTTACCTATGATATTAAAAAGCTGCTGTTGGCATAAAAACAAAGAGGAGCTCAAAAAAACTGTTCAGTACTGAGAATCTCCCCTTGTTGTGTTAGAAAAGCGATGTGCTGGCTGGGATTATTGAGATAAATCAGTGACAGCAGAGAAAAACGGTAATGCTTGAAAATGTATTTACCTAGAAATGATAAGACATTTAATCATGGTCTGATCAGCCTCCTCCAACAGAGATTTCTTTGGAGGATTTGTGCCCCAGCATACAGCCTCCTCCAGAAAAGGACACGCCTTTTCCGACAGTTCCTTTTGCAGATCTCAGCTAAAAAGAAAGGAAAAATTTAGAGTTAGCCCTATCAACTCTGCTCGGTAGCAGGGTTGTTTCACAGAGTAATTTTGTCATAATTTAATTTGTAAAGGCTTCTGAGCTTTCTGAAATGGAAAAGCCTGGGTATGTAGGAATTTTCCACAGAAATTATTTTGAATGTCTGCTAACCCAGCTTTCTGAAACAGGGCCCTGGACAACAGCCTTCACTTCTTCTCCCATGATGCAAATAGTGTTTGACATACTCCTATGAAATGGCACTGAATGATCAATTGACTTCGACTGTACTATACTGTTATTTTTTTATTAAACTTGGATTTGAATGAGACTTTAAGGTTATATTATATTGCATTTTATTGTATTGCAGTGTGGAACTGTAATTTGCCTTGACATTACTTTTTCTTTGGACTGAAGCTGCTAAAGAAAAAAAAAAAGCTGAAACCGATTGTATTTAGAAAAAAAGGTTTAACAAGTTTGGCATGATCAGAAACCATAATGGACACTATTACATTCAGAAAACCTTTCTTTAGAAAAATTAGTAACATTTATCCATAAATTCTGAGATTGAATTAATTTGATGGGTAATGTAATATTTCATTATTATTATAGTTTATTTTTCTACTTTAACAACTGTAAATAAAAGCAGAAAACTGAAAAACTGAAAAACCTATATATACAAAATTTAATTGGAATTGAATTAGGATCAATGTGGAATGTGTACAGCAGTGGTCCCCAATCCTGATCCTCGAGGGACGGTGTCCCTGCAGGTTTTACATGTGTCCCTGATCCAACACACCTGACTTACTTCCCCAGTGTGTTGTCAAGTTCTCCAGAGTCCTCCTAATGACCTCATTATTTGACTCAGGTGTGTTGAAGCAAAGTAACAAATAAAAGTTGCAGGACACCGGCCCTCGAGGACCAGGGTTGGGGACCACTGGTGTACAGTGTCTCTCCAGTATGTACCTCTCTTGGAAATTGTGTCTTTAATGTGGCATCTTGGGTTTTTGGCAGGTGTCAGTTACCCCCCCCCCCCCCCCCTTCTTCTGTTGCATCACTGGTTAACCCAGATTTGTGCCCCTTCTAAGGCCTGTTCTCTGTTTCAATGTCCCGATACTAACCTTACCTTCTTCTCCTTTTTCTGGAAGGACATACATTTCATCATGTGTGTATTATGCTATTGTTTGACTGCAATATATAAATAACAAAGAACCACGATGTATGAATCCAAACATACTTATTAACATGCGAGTTGCTCCATACTAATGGACTAGCATTGCTCTTCAAAGTCCTACAATACAAATTCCGATTAATGAATTAAATCTATGCCTTATACAATGTTATGGATGTATTCTGTTCTCAATTTGGTCATTAGGTGCATCGTGCTGTTGACCATGATAGCCCACGTAATAAGAATCCCAGACTGAAGAGTCTTCAATTGATTCTGGAGCTTTTGATAACTGAAAATAAAAACAGCTGAAAAGGATAGCACTTTTGTATAATTTCAGTTTTGACACATGTTGATTTGTATTTTGAGAGGTAAACCTTTAAAGAACATCGCTAATTTAAACCAAATTTGTTATGGATACACTGCACATCCCTATGTTTAGTTTTTTTTTTTTTTTTTGTGGCACTACTGGCCTTAATTTGAAAGTAGGATGACAGGAAATGAGGACGACATGCACCACCATGGCCCACACTTGCTTTTTTTGATATATATATAATTAAGTATATTTTCTTTCACATTCATAATAACCAAATCAATGGAATGGAATGCAAAGCAACCCCACATTCACATGAAAACAAGTCAATACTAGGATTGCACAATAATTTGGAGTGAGTGGTATGCTTTAAGGTTAATCACCTTGCATTTCTAATGAGGAGTGTAGAAAATCTTCAGACCACTAGGTGGTTCAACTCCTCAGTGGATGAAGGTCAATAAGGTCCAGGAAAGGATTCAAACATTTAGTTGGAAGAGCTTGAAAGCCATTGTCCTTTACTCTTCAAACACCTGCTGCATATGGTACTATACATTATGGTGGTGGACAGCTAAAGGTGTACTTTTATAAGATGTACTTTACCATCTGATCCCCAGCTGCTCTACTCCATCCTCTCTGCCTGCTAATGCATTGATAAAGGTATTGGCCATGAAATATCAGGTGCTGTCTACTCACAATTGATTGTTTGCAGTTTGATAATACATAAACGCAGAGACTTGTGCTTGTCAGCTGCGCTCTAGAATAAATGCACCCATAGATTTCCAATTAAATGTGGGAGGCAAGGCTATTAGTTTGCTCTAAAGGTAGCTGTCAGTGGAGCAGAATGAGCCTGGGTCTATAACCAGCATGATAAGGCAACTGCGAGGTGTGTGTTTATTTAGCCCTGTGGACACTACAAGTGTCAAGATATTATTCTCCATAGGAGGTAATTTTAACCCAAGAAATATATGAAAAATAGAATCATTAGATTTTATGTTGTCAGTCTATTGGATGCTTCTTAGTACGTTTTCTTAAAATGTAAACCTGTAATTCTCTAATCAACTTTCATGAAGATCAACTTCATAATTTTTTTTTGATCTGGAGACCCATGCACATAAACTACTATGAAAACATCAAAGCAGCAAATTTTGAGTAGAGCTAAGTATACCAAAAATCAGTTAGTCTGCTTTCCAGCTTAGAGAGATGATTTCAATTGTATGTTTGATTTAGTAACCATTTTGTCTCATGCTTTAACAATAACTCTTATTAAACTGTGCAATGTGTTCTGATTTGGTGCTATATACAGTAAATATAACTGAATTCAATTGTGGGACAAAGATTAAAGGATACTCACTCATCCATATTAGAAATGCTGAAGTACTTGTGCATATATCTGGACGTAAGCAAAGTCTCATACCTAAACACTATGTGAGACATATCCATATGCTTAGCTATATTTATCCATAAATCCTGATAAATCCAATCAGTAACAGATTACTTCCAATCTGAAGAAGAGTCTTCAATTGATTCTGGAGCTCTAGCTAGCTATATATATATATATATATATATATATATATATATATATATATATATATATATATATATATATGTATGTATGTATGTATGTATGTATGTATGTATGTATGTATGTATGTATGTATGTATGTATGTGTGTGTGTGTCTGTAAGAGGGTGATTGTTGTTGTTTTTTACAATGTAAGTGTAAGAGGGTAATTGTACTGTGGGGCCAGGGGTTTTAAACAGTGTCTCCTGCTGTGAGAAAAGTCCCCTGAGGGCCTGTAAAACTCTCACACATCGGTAGCTTTAAACTTCAGTCTGGTTTTATTCCTCATGGCTTGATTATTATGTGCATGTGTCTTTGTCAGGTTGGGCTTTGGGCATCTTACTCTCCTGGGACATCTCAGGTCTCCACTAAGTGTGAAGTCCATCCCCCCGTCAGGCTCCTTTCTGGTGGTTGGCACCATGACCCGCTGGTGCATTGGTGGTTCGTGTTTGGGGCTAGGTGCTCAGGTGTGCACAAGCTCACTCCTGGTGGCTGCTTCACAGGGCTTGAGCTACTTGGCTCTGTCAGGGCCCTGCTGGGGTGTCCTTCAGCCTCAGGTCTATAAGCTCATGGCCCGCTGCTGCAACCTACAGGGGCTTTTGTCTCAACTAATAGAGAGCAATGCACCACATGGCAACCCAAAAGTCCAGCTTAGAGTACAGTCTTCCTCCACATTATGCGCGAAACTGTGGATACCAACATGTCTGTGTTTTTGAGTAATGGGAGCCGACAATATTAAGACCACATAATAAGAAGAAGAAGAATGTAAGAAGAAAACAGTACAGCTATTAATATTTTTTGTGGAGCTTTGACTGCTGCTGTAGAGAAGTCTGTGTGGATGTGTAGGGAGACCCAGGACAACGATCTAAACAGCAGATTAATATCGTATTAACGTTCTTACTGATATCGAAACCCAATATAGCGGAAGCTAAGCGGTCTCCAAACAAACTTAGCGAGACAGATAATGTGCTGAATGCCAATTGCAGTGCCATGGATGTTTTTAATGTTGTACACCAGTTTTTTCCAAGTGGTTCAAAGTTTAAATTGGTATTTTTGTCCATCTTTGGTGTAAACTTTACCTCTAACAAAACACCTCCCTTTTGCAAATGTTGCTTACAATGACCCCTGTCAGCCGCTAAATGCATCCCAGGGGGCAGTACTGTCCTCCTTCAGAAACACTATTTTGGGACAATATTTTAATAAGAAATTAAAATAAGAGACAACAAAAAACTCATAGAACAGACTTTTTTTTAATTCACACCTTGATTCTACAATAAAAATAAAAATGTCTCTAAAACATTAAAAACATATACATATATACACATATATATATATATACACATATATATATATATATATATATATATATATATATATATATATATATATATATATATATATATATATATATATATATATATGTGTGTGTGTGTGTGTGTGTGTGTGTGTGTGTGTGTCAAGAAAACAATGATGTTCCACTGTGAGCCTTTTGTCAAGCTTACATTTTTCATAAAGTTGTTGTTGGCATGGAAACAATGACTTATTAGCATTAACCCATTTCATCTAACCAAATTACTGATCAAGTTTTCAGTTAGTACCTCTCGCTCTCCCTCAAACACACACACACACACACACACACACACACACACACACACACACACACGTACTAAAAACTAATCATCACTTTCCTCCCAAATCCTACCTCATAGATCTCTCAGTGCTCTTTGGGAACTCTCCAAAGCATATTAATCAATGTAATTGAAAAACTTGATTACATCACTTCACGCCTCATCCCTTTTTTGAGGGACGGTGTGTGCAGCAAGCATTAAAAATGCTGTAAAGAACACTACAAAATTGCAGCGTATGTGTGTATTCACAGGAAAAAGGCAATAGTGTAGATGCCATAAAAAGTGCACTAAACATTACTACTACTTTGTCCACTGTAGAAACATTACTCACACTTGTTTTCAAAGAAAATTACAATATCGTTAATGCTATAACACCACCTCTTATTTAACTTTTACAATCTTTTCAGCATTAAAGCCTGGGGACCCTTCACAAGTCTATACTGGGTGTTTTGTTTTATTTAGAACACTGTTTGCAGTGATCTCCAAAGGTCTTATTTATAAAGATTCTTTATCTAAAATAATTGGAACTTGAAGATGCGTATGCACCTTTTTTCAGCCAATGTTAGGAAGTTGACAGAAAAAATATGTTGACACAAACTGACTTATCTGTGTTAACCTTTAGGTGAAACAGAAGGCTGCCAACACAGAGGGGGAGGTGGTTGTAAAACTAAAAAAAGGAAGAAATTAATTATTAGACTAAACTACACACAAAATCATTGACTAATCAGAAATGTATCTAAAGTATATTTAGATGATTAAAGATTTAGTTTTATCAAATGTCTCCCATGTTAATTTTGAATGGACATTTGATTTAGTTTTGGCTATTAAAATAAATAAAAAAAACTAAAATACCATACAATGTCCACCAAAATCTATTTACCTGTGAAAAGTTCAGATCTAGTCTAAGTTTAGCCAAATTCATTTTACAAAAATTTCAATTAAATTAAGTGTAAATTTTGTGAAGTCATTTATTTCTTTAGAGAAAATATTTTCTTGCACCTACGTAGAAAGATACTCTTGAATCAAGTAAAGTTAAAGTTATTTACTGTAAAACACCTATTCCTATTCTGAAAAGCTGTCAGTTTCACACTAGATGTAACAAGTAGCACGCCTTCCTAAAAGTACCCCTTTTGTCCAGTCTGTCCTCAGCATACTTTCAAAATGTTCTGGCAATCATCAAGTTGTTTTTTGCATTTGTCATCTTTTGGTCAGCAGTGGAACTTTGGAATGCTATGTATTCCAATTTTTGTCCAGTTTTTTTTCTATAGTTGAAGTCTAATGAAGACTGATCTAAACTGAGGCAGGCAAGACCTACAGTGTTTTAGACATCACCCAGAAATAAACAAAAGTCAAAGGGTGCAACAGTTAAGGCCTGCAGATTATTTTGACATAAATTGACTCTTGTATAAATAAAAACAACAATCATTTTGTCATAAAAATAATACAGTGAGTTAACAGTCTTACATTCTGTCAAACAGAGTGATTTACTAAAGGAAGTAAAGGGGTGTAAGAGTTTTCAGATAATAGTTACAGCAAGAGCTAGAGGTCCATGTTGTTGCACTTTGTTCAGAACAAACTGTAAAACCAGAAAGGAGCAGAGTTGAAATTAAGTTAATTTGTGAGTTTCCTGTATTAACATCTCCCCCTGAACAATCTAGCATATCTTTCATCATCAAAAGAGAGGTCACGAAAGAGCTTCGAGAGGTTACATTCTTTAGAAGGCTATTTATCAAATGAAGACAGAGTTAAAATATGTGACTGGATTATTTCAAGCAAGGTTAGGTTGAGAGCAACAGTACCTCAACAACATCCCTAAATTTGGAAATAATCCTGTTAGACAGAAGTGCATATAAAGAACCAAAATTATAGCTAAATTGAGAGTTGCAGGCTTTTAGTGCAATTATGAGTAGTGGCAAAGATGGGAGATAACTTGCAGTTCAGATGGTGACATGGGATGCTTTTTGAGATAATGGTGTTTAAAATTAAATCCAACAATGTCAAGAAGGTGGAATGACAAGGCTAAGAGGGTTACCTAGAACACAGAAAGACAGAATAATATGGTTATTTTCCAAGTGAACAATAGGCGTATGTGCTTACCTATAATCTGATATTTTTAAGGGGCTATGTGTAGTTGTTAGTACTGCCAACCCAAAACAAAACAGTGTCAGAGTTATTTATTATTATTATTATTATTATTATTATTATTATTAAGTTTACATCACACTGGATATGATTCATGATACATATTCTGATATGGTAGGTGGTGGTATGCACCTAAAACTCATGTTTGCAATCTGCCAAATAAATAATAATAAGAAGAAGAACATAGGGGACAGAGCGAGTCAGAAAAGCCAGGACAGCAGAGCAAAGAGGGAAAAAAACAGATGTATGCACATTTCTTCAAAATCTTAATTTTGCAAACAGGGTGTGGGGCAGGACGAGGTCTAAAGGAGGCATTTCCTCTTGAAGGCTCACAAACTAAGAGAAGGTAAGCCGAGTTGGCTCAGCAGAGTCAGGCGAGTGAAAACAAGTAGGGCCGGTGGAACTTGCTACTTGCTCCTCAATCTTTTCCTACTACTGCTCTCATCAGATTTATGATTTTCTTACATTTTGTTTCTACTTTTGCTATATGCGTTTTCCATGTTCCTTTTTGGTCTAGCCATATACCAATATATTTAAAATTAGTTACTGTCTCCATTCTGTGACCATATCATGTCAGACCCTGTTCATCTATCCTTTTCTTCTTTGTACATATATGACAAGATTTACTTGGAGAGAGCTTAAAGCCCCAATTATATGACCATTGTTCAACTTTTCTTATTGCCTCCTTGATTATATTTCTTACTGTTATGGAATCTTGTCCTCTTGTCCAAATGGTCTTGTCGTCAGCATACAAAGCTGAACCAATCCTTTTATCCAAATTCATAAAAATATCATTAATCATAATATTAAATAATACTGGACTAAAAACACTTCCTTGTGGGATTCCATTGTTGATTTCAAATTGCGTTGATATTTCAGATCCTATTTTAACTATGAATCTTCTTTTTGTTAGAAAATCTAAGACCCTAATTATAAAATCTACCTCTGATTCCCATCATATTTAATTTAATCAATAATCCTTCCGTCCACATTGAATCATAAGCCTTTTCAATAGCAAAGAACACAATGCTCATTATTTCTTTCAGTTTTCTTTCTCCAGCTCATTACTTACTTTCACAACAGCATCCATTGTAGAACGGCCTTTTTTAAACCCACTTTGATATGGTGCATATAATCCTTTTTTCTCAAGAGTGTAATTAAGTCTTCTGACTAGTATTTTCTCCATCCACTTGCATAAATGCGATGTTAGGGCAATAGGTCTATAACTGCCAGCATTATTAGGATCTTTACCAGGTTTATTGAATGGAAGTATTAACACACTCTTCCAGCTTTTTGGTATTTTACCTTCTTTACATATTTTATTAAATAATTGTAATATTATCTCAAGTACTTTCTTAGGTAATTTCTGAAACATGATGTAACTCAACCTATCTCCTGTTGCACTATTTATGATACCCTTTACTGTAATGATTTTGCAGGAGATGAACCTGGTATTCAGCCAGACACTTGAGCTTATGCTTAACAGGGTTTATTGAAAGGATGATGAGGGAGGATCAGGCAGGTATACAGAAAACAATCCAGAGCCGAGTTCAGAGCAGACATCCAAGCAAAACCATAAACTGACGGGAACTGGACAGACTCAAAAAACAGGAGAAACGGTGAGATCAGGCAGACAGGCAGACACAGAATGCTGCAAGGCTCTTACCAGTGAACAGGAGGAGTGAGAAACGAGACATGACGTTCTGGCAAAGTGCTGGGGACGGAGGTAGGTATAAATAGACAGATGAACAGGTGAGCAGAGGGAAACTAATTAACCAGAACTGGTGGAAGTGATCAAGGAAGGGGAAGTGACTGAAAGGCTGACAGGACAAGTGGAAGGGGACAGAAACTACACTAGAGTAATACAGAACCAAAAGTAACAATACAGACCAACCACAAGACAGAAAACAAAGCTAAGACTGAACAGAACATGAGCACACATAATGGAAACCATTACTAATGCAAGACAGGGACCGAGACAGAGTTCAGAACATAAATAAAACCTGAAGCAGGAGAGAGGACTAACTGATCAAATAACACACATAAACCAAAACAAAACCCAGAATATGACATTTAGCACTATTTTTAATTAAATCATATTGATTTCTGCATCTAATGTATTTTCCTCACTTTCTTTAGGAATAAATACCTCTCTATTTTCAGCTAAAATCTTCTCCATATGTTGTCTATGAATATCATCTAAATGATCACCACTATGCACTCTAGCACATTTCTTTTCCAAAACATTAGCTTTTTTTTATCTGTTATGCTGGCATTTTAACAAAATTCTTTTTTCGTACTTATTTTCTTCAACATTGACCAGACCTTTCCTAATTTAACTTCCCCATCCTATAGTAGAACAATAATATTTCCTCCATGCATTTTGTTTACCACTCTTAATAACTTTTCTAACCTGAGCCCTTTTCCCCTGATAATTAATCAAGTTTTCTTGGTTCAGATATCTCCCCTACGTTCCACGCAGAATGCCATTAATCCCACCTATTCCCCTCTCATTGGGCAAAGTAAAATACTTCATCCAATATAAAACAAAATTTAACAAGATTGACACGTAGCAGTTGAGGTGGCTCAGGCATCTGGTCAGGATGCCTCCTGGACGCCTCCCTGGTGAGGTGTTCCGGGCACGTCCCACTGGGAGGACACTCAGAGGGAGACCCAGGACACGCTGGAGGGACTATGTCTCCTGGCTGGCCTGGGAACACCTTGGGATTCCTCCGGAGGAGCTGGTCCAAGTGGCCGGGGAGAGGGACGTCTGGGCCTCCCTACTGAAGCTGCTGCCCCCGCGACCCGACCCCGGATAAGCGGAAGAAGACGGACGGACGGACGGACACGTAGCACACATAAAATAGTAGGTTGTGAACCTGCCACATTGAACCAATGTACACCTTGTACACATTCAAGGAACAGTAAAACAACAACGTCCTGTTTTAGTCTGCTTAAACTAGATTTTGTTGGACAGATATTAACTGTTTGTTAAACTTGATATATTTTTAACTGAAAATGGAGTATTTTATCTTTTTTGAATCTTAAATTTGTATTCCAATGTTATGAATTGCACCAGCAACCCCCGCGACCCCATGAGGGATTAAGCGGTTTGGAAAATGGATGGATGGATGTTATGAATTGCACATTGTTTTTAAAACTTAACTGATACCACTATGAACTTAGTTTAACACTTAGGCTTGTACTGTATAGCACAGTTCAAACTGTGTTACATAAAAACATACAAATCCTGTTTCTATATCTGTATATGCAAATAATCCACCAGGAGGGAGTGAGGAGAGCATGTTAATAGCTTAAAATATTTTTAACCACAGTGATATTTTTATAGGTTTCATTTTGTACTTACTCCCAGGCTGTGGGGTGCTCTGTCAGAAGAGAGTGTGATGCTTTGACCGTGCTATAGCTCCTTTCAGTGGGACAACTCTGTGAAAGCACCCCTCTGTTCCCCCCAGGTGCTCTGAGTAGAAAGACGGGTCGGCAGCCAGAGAAAGACAGATAGCTGCTGCATTGTAACACATGAGGTGGACAAACTTAACGTTTCAGTATAAAGGATCTGATACAGCGGATCTGGGTATAGAAAGCTGGCGTGTCCGTTTTCTTTCTTTTTCTTTCCCTTCAGCCGTGGTTCATGGTTTGAAAATAATAAAATTGTATTTCGGTTTAACCCACTCTGTTCATAGTGGTCCTTAATAGTAATGTTGTCGTACTTCAGTGTTTTTTTTTTTTACTTCCTCGGAGAAAACCTTCTCATTTCTCCTCTTCCATCGGCCAATCACTGAAAAGAAGTGTGTTCACTCAAAACTCCTCAAGTCAGCAGATGCAGGGGATCCTGAAAAAAAAGCTGATCCTAAAACTCTTGAAAGTGAGCGAAGCGGTGGCGTGCGTGGCCAGTATGAGCCAGTGGAACATTGCCTTTATTGTGTATTTGTATTTAGACACTTTGAGTCAATGCTTTGAAAAACTGCTTTATTGCTGCAGTTACAGGTGCAAGTCCATTTAGGAATATCTCTAAAAGCTTTACATATTTTGTAGAATTACATTTTCTCCATTCTTCTTTGCTACTTAACGAAGAGCAACTCTAAAAATAATTTTCAAGCCTTACCAAATATTCTTGATTGGATTTAGATCTAGACATTGACTAGGTCATTATAACACATGGATTTGGTTGGATCTGAACCAGTCATACCCTCGCTGTATGTTTAGAATTGTTGTTCGACTGTATCCTTATTCCATACCATGATGCTTTCAGCCCAGGTTTTACCATGGCGATCATATTGTCAGGCTGACATGGTAATTTTCCTTTACACTGTATTTTGCATGTAAGTCAAGTGGCTTTATTTTGATAACACTGATCAGAGCATCTTCATCTCCATGTTTCTTGTGGCTCCTAAATGGTTTGATGAAAAACTGTAAGATTGTGGAAGACAGTAGTTTGCATGCTGCCACAGTACCATAAACATCAGATTTGTACCCTATTAATAGATAATTGTAACCTAAAGTGTTACTTAATAGTGAACTTTATTTTAACTGAACTATTTAAAAGGACTCACAAGCTCTAAACATCTATTGCGCATGGATGTAAGTAGCTAATTCAGTGAAAGCAGTCTTCCGAACATGAGGATTATACCTGAATACAAATTTCATCCTAATAAATGGAAATTACTTTTTGGAATTCTAAAAATGAAAGAAAATTGTTAAACTGAACAGTTTACCTTGCCTGTTCAGTGAATGAGTAAGTAACAACAGCCACATACCTGAACTGAATGTAATTATGTACAGCTCAGGTTGAGTGATTTCAACATGTAGCCCTATTTGTTTTACATGGAAGATAACAGAGTAGTTGCTTGTTGAAATTTATGTACTCTAGACATTTCAGTTATTAAAGCATAACCATGTTTGATTTACATGAATGTAAAAAAAAAGGATAAACAAGACAAGAAATCTAAAGCATAACATACTTAAATAAACAAGCTCATATCCTGGTTTCCACAGAGTACTTTAAACATTAATACACAAGGTGGTACAAGGTGGCATTTTTTAAGGCACTGAATGTGAAATGTGCTGGGATTTACATCTAGTAGAAAGGCAAAAAACTGACAACCATCATATTTCCGGTGTAATGTCAGGGATGCATTTTATATGTCAAAGACCCATTACACCAAAGTACTGCTGCTCTTAACATCTGTCTAAGTTGCTTGGAAAAAAGATTAGTTTTTAGAAGGAAGGCTGAAGATAGGGAAAAGCAAGGTCTTCATTATGAGTCTAAGTGTATCCATCAAATAGTAAGAACAGGACATTTATTCTTGCAGCAATCCTTATTCCATTTTAAAACAGAGCAAAAATAAAATAAAATAATTAATTCAAGTCATGATTAGGTATCCACCTAAATGTACCATAAATCTTAACTAAAATGTTATGAATGAAATCTAGAGTACGCTTCAAGTACTCGCGGACCTCTGTTGTACTTACACATTTTAACAGATTTTTAAGTGCATTGTACCACCTAAAATTGGTCAGTAGGCACAACCGTAATCATATATAAGGCGCACCTGATTATAAAAGAAAATTTAACCTCTGAATCTAACAAGTATTATCCTGCTTAGAGCTCCTGTCAGATCTTTTTAGCTAGATAAGTAGGATGTGACCGATATACTAAACACCTCCCTCCTAGCACTGCATGAAAAGTGTGATTTTCGTCACTGCGGCACTGTATATTGTCGTGGAAGTTCAGGTTAACGGCTGTTCACGGTAATTTGCAGTCAACACCGAAAACTGCCATGAATTGTCAGAAATTGACGTGGGCCTTCCTTGGGAGTTGTCCCCCCATAACCCCCCTCCTCCTAATTCTAGGGGAGGCTTTAACATGTAAATGAAAATGCTGTGAGCTATACAAACGCAAATCAGTGTTGCAGGGGGAGGTTTCGCCTTTCTTAGCAAGACAGAGCCACATTTCTTCATTAATGCAGACTTTAGCTGTGGGTGATTGTAGAATGGTATGTGACCACACGTCTTACAAACCTTTGTGCCATCGCGTCTGAGCTCGTAGGTTTCAGTAAGCATGTATACTGTCATACATTTTGGACAAACCACATACTGTAAAAAGTTGTCACGGAGGACACCAGTCCATTTCCTCAAGGAGAATAAAGTCTTTGGAATATTGCTTGCAAAGGCAGTGAGGGAATTAGCATACACAGACAACATTTCCAAGTATCCACATGAAATGTTTGATGCACAGAAGAAGTGATGTGATGGCATTGTCAGAAATCTTGAAGGTTGATTGCCATGACAAAAGCATCATGGCCAGAAGTTTCATCAACAAGTCTCCTGGTTTTTCACTTGTGGACTGATCACTTCGTAAAATGTGTTATTTAGTTAGAAGTTATAAATTTACTGAAGGCTGTGGCTGGAAATAATTGGGGTGCAGATAGACAATCATTATTAAACATATATAGGGCTCTCATGAGATCAATAATACATTATGGCAGTTTTATTTATGGAGCAGCAGCTAAAACAACATTACAAAGAATAGATAGATTACAAAGTAGGGCTTTACGTATATGCACAGGAGCAGTGAAAACAACACCTATCAACACTCTTTTAGTAGAGACTGGAGAAACTCCACTGGAATTCAGAAGAATGAAATTAGGTTTAGTATATTGGATGAAAATTAAAAGTAGTATGGATGAAAATGTAACTTCAACAATTTTACAAACTTGTTGGGAATAAAATGACAGGCCAAGAATGGAGTCTTAACGGATTATTGGGAAATAAAGGAAATATAAAGGATATTTATAGATTAAGGAAAGCATTATTTATTTATTATTATCTTCAGAATACAAAATTAACAAATATAATTTAATAGATGTAAAACAGTGTTGCTACACACTCATGAACAGTAGGTGGCGGTATGCACCTTAAAGTTGCTTGCGATCCGCCATGATAGAAGAGAAGAAGAAGACGAAGAAGAAAAAAAGAAAACGTGCTAAGCCCTCTGCTCATGTGTGTTCATGTCCTCTTCTGAGCTTGAAGATTAAATAAAACCACAACAGCTGGTACATGATCAATGGCTGGACGCCTTGCAAGCCTTGCAAGAACAAGCTTTATTAAAGTGTATTTTTTGTGATTCACAGTAAGCAGTATGCCGTCTTCACAACTCGGAGACAAATTGCAGGCGCTATGAACTGGAGCAAGGGTAAGATTTAAAGAATATGCTTTCATTCTGCGGTAAAAGGAAATAGATACCATAGGATAGATACCGATCATAACTGTACATTTTCTTTTCACAGACTAAGCGCGCCTCATAATGAGGCGGTGACCTCCTATTTGCTCGGACCAATATCTGCAAGTCCAGATTTACACGATGTTGTTAAAGACGACATGGTGTGTAAGTGACTTGTTTTACTGTTTCTCCTTCCTTGTTTAATGTTACTGTGACTTGCCTTTGATTTTTAGTCATACCACTCTCATTTAATTGTTTTCCAGTCGCCTGTAAGACGTACGCAGGAGCTTCAAATATACGCAGCCAGAGAACTCATTGCGGGCGGAAGCTGCCAAGAATTCAGCTCCGGAGTCGAGCGAGAAGAAATAGGGTAAGACTTTATTTGGTGACTATTTTTCAGGTGCATTGATAGATGTGTTGTGTCCATACGCAGTGCATCGCATAGTACTGATTCATTGTTTTTTTTTTACAGCTGCTGGAATCGAGGCAGAGTGTGCTAGCGGATGAGGAAGTGGAACTCTGGAAGTCCGCCACCGTCGACCTCATATCTGACGAAGAAGATAGCGTCGTTGGCGGGGTCTCTGGATGGATTGTACGGCCGCCGTAATTTCGTAGGCCGGATCTCTCAGAACTCTGTGTGAAGCTGCAGTCCCGTTTAGAGGCGACGCCGAAGTACAGAGCCACGCACAGTAGGCGTCTGCACAACGGACCTGCCTCAGAAAGAACGTAGTTTTTGGATACCCATGTGTGGGCAGATCCTCGCGTTGTATATAGTTGTTTGTTTTAATAAAGGTCTTTCTTTGCATAAACATCTTCCTGGCAAATGTTCATTTCCTGTATAAATTCATTCATGTCCTTGATGGTAGCCTAATAATAGTGTAGTAGCCTACATAAGATAACATGAATATACAGCATAATATAAATAAATAAATAAATAAATAAATATATATATATATATATATATATATATATATATATATATATATATGCCAACCAATCACGAGTGATTTTACATGTTTGAAAATAATAGTTTCATCCAATACTGAGTAGGTTATTCAAGCCAGACCTGGCCAGCCGCGCGGGTTCGCTGCATTCATATACTAATTAGGGCCATTAGTACAGCTGATCACTCTCCACATACGTCATTGTCCGGTTCCGACAATTTGTGGCACTGACGAACGGCGACAAGCGCGGGTTGCAGATTGTCGTCAACTGCCGAAAATGAGGGAGATCTGCGGTAGTTTACGGGGACAAAAATCTCACTTTTCATGCAGTGTAGGGCCCCACCCTTTTTCAGTAGGAAAGTTGGGCAACCTAGTAGGTCCACCGCCCTACATAACAGTGGCTCCTACTTTTACACAACAACACTTGTCTATAGATCGGTTAGTTTTTAATGACTCAAAGTCCCCAAGGGTGTTGTTTATTATATTTTGCTACAGGTAAACCATTAAAGACCTCCTAAATAATTTTAGAACCAGACACCATGTTTGTTTTACAACCATTAAAGAACTCAACAAATCAACTCAATAATTGTATGTCCACATCTCCTAATAGAATTTCATATGCTTCTTTAATTAGTATGCTTTCAGCAGGGAATTAGTAACAGCATTAATCAGCTACAAAATATCACAAATTAAAACGTAACCAACTTCCTAACTCTTATCTAAGACTGGTTACTAATATGTTCAGGAGAGGCTTTTGAATTTAGAGGAGCAGACTGACCCATACCGCAGATGGAATCCCAGAGTTTTCTGGGCGAAGGAGTTGTTCAGATGAAAAAACTTTCCTCTTATCAATGGCAACACTAATGTCCAGATAATATCCTGCTTGCAAAGACTTGCAGCTTGAATCTCTGTCTGGACAACATGGGCTGAGGCTAATCTTTTTGGCTTGACAAGTTGTTTCATATCTTACTTTATTTCACTCATTAAGTACATAAGTGCTTGAGCCATTAATAAATAAAAAATCAATCAATTCATACAGTTTCAGAGCTTTCATGTTATCTGTTTTTCTTAGTATATTTAACGTCCAATTTATCCATTAATTTGTGAATAACATGGACAAGCTCACCACACTACCAATTTTGGCAACTTGACTGTCCCTATCAAGTAAATCTAATTTAAAATAATACTGGTTAAGGACACTAAAAGGACGATGCTTTTTAGAGGCCTACAAAGTCTTTAGCTACCAGCTAGCTCATGATTTAACAGCACCAAACTACTTTCTGAATGATTATGGCCAGTGTTGATATTAATAAGGGCCTGCTCCTGCTTATTTCTGAAGGCCCGTCTAACCCCGGTTTAAGATTTGGCAGTAAAGGAAAAACAAATATGAGAGGCAAACATTTAAAATATGTATATATTTAATTCATTTGGAATTCCAAAGAGACAAAACTTACAAGCTCATTGTCACCCACGTCCTTCTCCCAGGCATTGCAGTTTTTTTGTCTAAGCTAAGGTTCGCAAAGACACCCTTTACAACACCAACTAACCCCTCCTGGTTAGTTTAGGGGGGTGTGGGCCCAGACCGTGAGTCTCCAATCATGATCTACTCTCAAAACAAAGAGGCTGTTCTTCATTCAGTAAAGCTTGATTTAGTACTAAAACCGTCCTATTAGGAGTCAAGCTAAACGACCTCAAAAGCCATAAACTGGCTCTCAACACATGCTGCGAGCTGTGTGCTTTCTGCCTAAAAGCGAGACACAGCTTTAGAGGCCAGGAGTTCATTATTACTTTCCATACAAATGCCTGATTAATATAACAACTAAGATATTTTCCTCAACACCGGATTAAAATAGCTTCTCCTCACCTGTCTGCTCCTTTTGCACAGGACTACGTCACAGGAGTGGTGGGCTCTTCTCTCCTGCAGCGTGTGTGCTGTGTTTTGCCTCTCTCTGCTAGTCTGCGCTTCCGGACTACAGCAGAAACGACACAAAGCACAGATATCTCACCATGCCTCTTACTTACCAGTTTTATGACCAAAAACCTTTTGGGAATCTGGAACATAGAGCCTACATATCCACACAGAGCCCATGTTTAGGGGACATCAACAATATTTAAGTTGAGTCATAATATTTGACGATTGGAGCTACTTTCACATAATTTTTTAAAAACATTCACTCATTACAGCAATCAAAGTTATGAAAGTTTGGCGAAAAATCTTAAAAATAAATCTTTAAAATAAATCTTTCATGCCTTTCATTACAGAAATGTTTTACTGAAAAATCTCAGATCTTATGTTTTATAACTTTCAAAATTATCAAAAAGTTAAGTATATTCACTGTAAATGATTGCTTGCACAAACAAGAAGATCTGAGAACAACACTATTTTAGCAGGTGTGGTATGCAAATAGAGCTTAATTAGGGCAAGACACTGGAAGATTGATGCAGCAACTGCAGTGAGAGATTCAGCCACCTGCTTGTTTCCTCGCCAGTTTCCATCAACAGTCCTTCACTGAATCCCTCAGCTCCAATCATAGGCAAGGTTAACATATTCATTTCTAATGAAAAATCCAAAAACCAACAGCACCTCCAGCTGTATTATAAACTGCTGTGTCATTTTCTATTAAATTGGCTTCAAAATAAAATGTTTGTCCTCTATGGGAGTTCTGAAGCAAGATTCTGGCAACTAAATTAGACAAAAAAAGAGAGAGGAACTGCACAACAGTAACAAACGGAGTAATCCATGGCAGTGCGCACACACACACACACACACACACACTCACAAAGGATTATTTTTTTTTGATTGTTCATAATTGTAATCCTGTGCTGCTGCAAGTGATGACAGCAGCGATTACGGGCCTCCAATGTCCCAAGCTATAGAAAAATGATTGAATCAATAAACAAGTAAGTTGAAAATAATGTCTTTGTTGTATAATCTCAGCCCTGTAGTGTTGACATATCATCATAAATAAAATTGTCCCTAGCACTAGTGTCCTCACAAGTCATTACCATTTTTGGTAATGCATAAGGTGAAAATTAAACTGTCAATCAATTAATGCCATACAATTTATAGGTCCATGTTTTAGGGGAAAAAAAACTGAATATTGCAAGAGCAAGTCAGTTGATTTGCTGGATGGTGAGTAATGAGAGCGGCCTTTGAAAGAGAACGTTGATGTAGCGTTATACATTTTGAACACTGGAAAGTCCTTAACATGATGCTGGAAACTGGCAAATCAAAATATTATTACACTGCAATCCCATTATGAGTAAACTTGTGTAATTGAATTGTAAAATCCTCATTTTAAAAAAATGGCAAACATTATTAAAATTGACTACGATTATGGTTTGGCTTCATGTTGCCAAATGTCTTGAAGTCATGTCAGAAAGGTCATGTTAAAATACCAGAGACAATAACCATAAATCTCACATAAAATGGAGAAGGTGAAGGATAATGAAAAATATTTTTTTACTCCATCAGTTTTTGCTATAAAGTTATACTGTCTATGTATTTACACATTAAATGTATAATGTGCATTGTCATAAGACAACTGTAAGAACTTGGAGAAATAGTTCACACAATTCATAATAATGTAGCATAAGATAAAAGACCTCAAACTGTAGCTTTCCTAGAATTCTTAGTGATGATTCTTGCTCTTTCTGTATGTTTACAATGTATGAAAGAATTTAAGTGAAGGATTTATTTAGCCTATTCCTTAGTTTTTTTCCCCATGTATGTCTGTAATGTTTGTTCTTGTACAGCACTTTGGATGTCAGCATGTACAACACTTTGAATGTCTTGTTCCTGAAAAGTGCTATATAACTAAACTTACCTTACCTAAACAATATTGGCAGTGAGCAACCAGATTGAACAGCTGTGTTGAGCAAGCAGGCCATTCTTTGCAGTTTTGGCCTGGTCAGCTTGAAACAGAAAGGAGAAATGCCAAGGTTTGGCAATGTACATCAACAACTCTTGATGTACAGCACGGATCGTCTTCCTCAGCCAGAAGTGCAGCATCAGCCCCTTATCCTGCAGCTACACCAAGTAACCTCCTCCTTAAAGAGGGTTTGTATCAACAAGGCTACAGGTCCAGAAATGGTGTCAGGTCCGACACTAAAATCAATCACTTGCAGAGGTCTCTCTGGACATTGTTAACCTCTCCCTGAAGCTCTCCATGGTCCCTACTTGCCTGAAATCCTCCATCACTGTGCCTGTTCCCAAAAAAATTAACCTCACCTGTCTCAATGACTACCGTCCTGTTGCTCTGACCCTCGTCATCATGAAGTGTTTCAAGAGGATCCTCCTGAAAAATGTCAAGAGCGCCATCCCTGCTGTCTGCAAATTTCACATATGTGAAATTCTGATGCAGTGTCTGCCTCAGCAAAATTTTCATTATGGTAACACATTATGGTAACACATAATGAGTTTCTTGATTCCTGAATTGTGAAGGCTACAAACATTAGTGGCCTATTTTTTCTATATTGTTTTGGAAAACTGGTATAAAACTAGACATAAAGGTTGTTATGACAACATTTACCCAAAAAGCACTTAAAGTAGTAAATTGTGATTGCAGATGCCAACACCAAGTTCCAATCCAATTGTTTCGTTGGCTGATTTTCCTTTAAAGTACCGTCATTTTGGTAACTTGAGTTTCTCCAAGTACTATAACTAGGTTAAGAAAACTACATTAAAAAAGACTACAATATTGTTTTAACACTGCCATCAAAACATGCTTAGCTTTATCATTTATTTATAAATAAATATCTATAATAACTAAACACTTCTAGTTGCATTCTTCTTTAAAATTATGCTACTGATGAAGCTTTCAGGCGAAGCAGTTTGGAGAGATGGAAGAATAGATATATCCTTTGTGGTTCAAATGTACCAGCAGGAACGTGAAAGGAAAATTGAACCATGCAAATACATACAATGGCAAAAATACAAAAACAAAGAAACAAGAATAAAAGACTGGACATTAAATGAGCAATAAGTGAAATTTCACCACTAGATGAGCTGTTGAGCAATGTCTGTAAACCAAAACAAGATGTGTAACAAACCACACCTCTCTCTACCCTCACTCCAATACACCCACCCCCCATTCCCCTCCTCTTCTCACCCGTAACCTCATATGCACATATTTGCAAAGGATAAAAACACAGCAAAACAGTATTCCCTTTCAGAGGATAATGTCTAGTGAATTAGTAATTACCTCATAAATTTATAATGCAGGTAGCAAGAGAATGTTTTGATCCTCTGGGCGTGCTTTCTGCCATTTTGCTGCTACGCTATACTACTCAGAAGGTGGCATTTTATGGGCAGGGAGGGGGGAACACAGCCCTCATGGCATGGCTGTGTTCATTCTCTGGAGGCTGTGACATACTCAGCTTTCCTGCAACAGCTGAGAAAAATCACAAGGCTGGGTACAGCATAGACGGATTCTTTACCGCGGCGTGTGATTACGCAGAAGAGAGGCTGCAGACTTAACTGCGATCCAGCCTGCATATGTGACGGTTCTCTGAACTCTTCAGATCCTCTGCTGCACAGGGTGAAATGAGAGTGTTCTCCCCAATGCTGCTTGGGCAGCGGGCGAAAAAGAGAATGATAAAACCGGGCAGCAAGTTTTTACACAGCGACACAACAAGAGACGCAGTCCCTGGGTGCCTGTAAAAGTCTCATGTTTCATGTGGCTTTCAACTCACTCTGATTTATCCCACATAGCTGATTGTACAACAAGGGTTATGTGTAAACAAAGCCAGAACTGATTTTTCTAGGTAAAACTCAGCAATTTACAGAGTCAAAACTTTGTATCATAACTGCTAATTTACTGGGACTGCTCTAGTGTTAATAAAGCCCTGGGTTAGGCTCTTCCCCTGGGCTTCTCTGACTGACACATGTACTGAAATTATATTTCTTCTGTAGTTTTCATAAAGCTACTAACCTAGGCAAGATCCCAGATGCAGGCTATGTAAAGAGGCCCCAGAAACAATCCAGCATCTCACAGCAGGGTGAAAGATACTAGCAGAAAAGGAATACGTGGAATGCCATAACCAAGTGGCTGGTACAGTGTAGAGAAACATCTGTGCTGAATACCAACTGGAGACCCCCAGGTCAATATGGAAGTCATCTGCTAAGGTGGTGGAGAATGGCAGAGCTAAGATCTTTTGGGACTTCCAGATACAAACAGAAAAAATGGTAATGGCCAACCAACCGAACGTTGTGATCATTGATAAGCAGCAGAAGACAGCTGTTATGATCAATGTGGCCATTCAAAAAGATTCAAACGTCAAGAAATAAGAATATGAGAAACTGGCTTAGGGAATAACTAAAACAGCCTTGAAGGTGAAGGCAACTGTGGTGCCCTTAGTCTTTCGAGGCAGTAACAGCCACATTGGAGAAGTGGCACCAACAGGTACCTGAAAAAAACATCTCAGTCCAGAAGAATATATAAACATATGTTTGCAGGTTTGTTCTCATTGATTGAAAGGGTGCAACATGCATTATGTTGAAAAGCAAAAACAGAAAATAACCATAAAAAACAGTTAAAATAAAGCATTACATTTTTGGTTTATATGTGCAACCATCCACAGAGAATGCACATGTATGAAACATGAAAGTGGGCCGTCATCACGGTCTACATTACACATAATTTTGTGTCATTGCTATGTACACTCATTAGTCAGCCAATTGGCCAGTATTTCAGGTGGTCTCACTCAGAAAATTACACAATTTTGTCTTTCTTTTTTGAAAATGTATTCCTCAGGAAAATGCTAGTTAGTATGCTAATCACACCGATTTAAAGTAAATTGTGCTTTAATTTGTCTTGAGTAGTTTTGATCAAAAGGGGATGCAGATGGTTTGCAAGTTGGAGCAGGCTTTGGAACATAATGTAGAGGTAAAACCAGGCAACAACAGCAAAGGCATGTTTGAAAATACATTTAACTTAGGAAAGGAGAGTTTTCAATGATGTACAAGGGTAATCAAGATTTCAGAGTATCCCGGTTACTCTAAGGCAGTGGTTTTCAATTATGGTTCTTCTGACCCACTGTCCTACATTTTTTAGGTGTTTCCTTGCATCCACACACAAGACTTAAATAATCTGGTGATGAAGAGGCCTCTGTAGCTCTTGATGTCTGCTGAGAAGGTAATGCATTTAATTCAGGTGTAGGAGGAGCAGAGACACATCTAAACATTTAGAACAGTGGGTCCTGATTGTTTGGTTCTTCGAAACACATCCTTGACTTGCTGTCATAGCAACATGTGCGCAAGCTTAAGCTCCTTATCTGCTTTGCCCTCCCCCCCCTTGTCTCTCCTGCTATTTGCTTCGTTCTGTGTCTTTGTGCAATTTCTTCATAGCAACCGAAAGCTCGGAAACAGAAACTAAGGAAATTATGGATGTCGTCAGCTGGTCTCTAAATGCGATTTATAAATTTTTTTCAACTGGAAAGCGAAGGAACGGGGAGCATGCCTGTCCTGATGGAACTTTTTTGCGGGTTACACCTTGGATCGGTGGAATAGATGGTCCACGGTGTGCCTCTCAATGATTTCTATGGAGGACGCCGAAGATGTGTATATATTTGGATTTATGATTCTTGGATTCCTTCTTATTGGATTTGGGGGGTTTCTAATGTATCAGCAACTTCAGCGTCTGCTGGTGGTTAATTCAGCCTTGATGAGGTTACCGGCAGCATATGACGGGATCACTAAGGCGGTGAATGAACAGAAGATTAAGCTGGACAAGCTGACTGCAGTGGTTGGAAGGGGCGAGATGGGATAACATCTGGAGGTGAAGATGCGAAAAGAAGCCCTTTAATTCGGAAAACTGGACCCTGGAGCCAGTGAAAAAGTGTTTTCAGTTTGTTCTCAAAAAAATTGTGTATTTAAAGGTATACTATGCAACCGGGGTTGATTTTCCAGCGAGGCTCCCCCCAGAGGGTGAAAGTAAAAGTGCACTGTCATAAAGATGCTCATTGTTCTGGTTTCTCCGTCAAGCCAGGCGCGGTTGTTTTGAGCTTAGCAGACGGGCGAACACAACGAAAAGTAAAAAAAAAAATGGCAGTACAAACAATGACTAACACAGTGAAAGCATGAACATCAGGGTTTCCCGCAGCGCTATCTTGGGGAGGCGGCCGCGGCCGCCGACTCGCCGCGGCCGCCGCGGTAGCGTCTCGCCAACATTCTAAAAAAAATAAATAAATAAATAAATAAATAAAAATAAAAATTATAATAATAATAATAAAACTCGATATGCTTGCATGTTTATTTGACGTTAACACGCGGTTCTTTGTTGTTGCTTTCGCGCGTGCATATAGTGAATAGCAGGGCAAAAACACATGGAGTTCTCGCCGTAAAGCAAGACCGGCTCTCGTGGTGTTGCACGAGAGTTCTAACCCTGTGTGTGCGGGCCGAGAGCTCCTGCAATTGCAAGTGCGGTATTTCCCCCACAGATCACCAGGGCGGCCGAGAAAACCTTTGTTCGACCTGGAATGACTCATTTAATCATCCAAAACAGTATGGAACACATTAATTAACTGAAAAATGTTGCATAATATGCCTTTAGATCAGAATTTCCACTATCTAAATTCTCCCCTGCGTTGTTATGGCGAAATTGCACAGACCTATTCCCCCCTGCTTCCTCCCCCCCCCCTGCACGACATCTGTGGAGGCGTCAAGCTGGCTGCGAAAGTGATAAAGACTTTCCATCAAGGACACTTGCCTGCCGGAGGGACGGCGTTAATAGACATACAGAATTCCACACAACATGCACACACTACTGTCTTACATTTATCTCATGGACTTACACACAACCAATCTCAAATGTTTTCCTTCTGCTATTATGCATCTCGTTATATTTGTGCCTTATGTGCAATGAGTTTTTTTTTTGTGCAGGATTTCTCATACTGTATGGTGAAAGGTTAGGGTATGATAAATTCTTCTATTTTTCTTCTCCCTTCACTTCCCCCACGTTTTTAATCTTCCTTCACCAGATTTCAAGGGCAGCGTCCTGTGGGCAAAAAGTCCGGGGCAGTTTGCTGGAATGCGCCTAACGGCTGCGCTGATGTAGCAGCGGCCGACTGGCTCCGTTCCTTGGGAACGCAAGTCCTCAGTCAATCATTCCCCCAAAATGTTTGTTAAGTGTATGTGATGGACTGGAACTGAATTTTCGACTGCAATGCAAATTGTAGTTGACAATAAAATTGATTGATTGATTGATTGATAGATATAAGTGGAGGAGTTAGGGAAATCTGTCCTGCCAGTGCACTTGGACCAACCTAGTGGCAGAGCTGCACGGGACAGAATTGTGGAACACCATTTTTGAATGTTTGGGAAAGACAAGACAAATATGCTTAGTTCTTGGCAGAGACCAGGCATCCGATCCTGCCTCCACATGCTGCTGCAGTCGATTTAGGCAGGTTCTCCTCAGCACTCGCCAGCGGGTCTTTCTGCCTGCTTTTCAGCTCCGTCTGGGTTTTGGTGCCTCGGACTCACGCGAGGCACCGACAGGTTCGGCAGAGAAACCAGAGGGAAAGGTTACATGGTTTTGGAAATGTATGTGTAAAGCGTTGCATGGTGTTTAAAACAATGAAAAAGCTAACGGAGATAGCTCATTGCTAGCATTCGGTACCATGTCATTGTCGAGTGTGTTTTTATGGTTATAACAAATGTTATCTCCACAAGGGTTTCAAACATTGATGGGACATTAATGTTTACGCTATCCGGCCCACTCATTATGACTAAAATAAAAGCCGAAGCTTTTATTTGTTAGCGCCGGAAATTCGCTAGCCAAAATGCTATTTAGCTTATGGTTACATCCGGTTCCGGACATTCAAAAGGGCTTGTTTTAAAGCATAAGGTATATTTGTTTCCCTCTGCCATCGTTCGATATGGAATATTAATGTCGAATTAAAGGCCTTTTGGTTAACTTTAAGAGTAGCCGATTTTAGCGACCGATCACTGTAGCGACTCCTAGCAACCGGAGGTAGAATTGCATTGATAAAATCAAGCGCTCCTAAAGGAAATTATTTTACTGAGCAAATCATTCTTTAAAATGTAAGTTCCTCAGGTAATGTTTTGTGTGACTCAGGATTTGCATTATGAATGGGTTGAAACACATACCAAATGTTGTTTTGAATTAGTAAAGCTAATTTAAGCTCATTGCATATTCTTTAAGATGAACTTTGGTTCTTTAACTTAAACAAAATGTTATTAATCAAATAATGTTTTGTTTAACTCAGGATTGACATTGCAAATCATTTTTAGAATTTTTTTTATCATTTTTAATGTTTCGGTTCAGAGACATTTAGTCTAGTTTTAGTGAAAAAACTGCATGTGAAATGATACTTTGCTACTTTTTTGTCTACAAAAGTTTAAAAAAAAAGCAACTTTTGCAGGGTTTTTCAATATTCTCATTGCCAACCTTTTTTTTCAAGTTGATACTCTCACTTTGTTGGAGTATCACCTGTAGCATAGATACCTTTTTTCACTACTGAATTACATATTGGGCTCGTTGAGGAAAGGCTGAAGAGATGTGCATCTTTTTCTTGAGGAAATATTTTTTTATAGCTCATATATAATAACATGTGAATGTCTCAGACAATGGAAGCTGGAAGAGAAAGAATCATCAAGGAATCAATGCAGAAAAACTCCTGCACTGGATGTACCACTGACAAATGGCTGATATGACCAAATCTTACCAATGGATATGGAAAAAAAATAATTAGTACTATTGCTCTCTGGTCCCAGGTCCACTTTTTAGATGGAACTAAAGTTCGCATTGCTGCTGGAAATCAATGTCCACGTCATCTGCTGGTGATGGTCCGTGTTTTCTGAACCCCACAGTCAACCCAGCCATCTACCCTTATGCTAATGTACTTCATGGTTCCTTCTTCTGACAAGCTTAATGGAGATGCTGATTTTATTTTCCAGCAGGACTTGGTACCTGCCCACACAGCGGAAGGAACCAAAAACTGGTTCAAGGACCATGGTGGTACTACACCTGAATACTTGAACCCCAAAGAGAAGCAATGGGATGTTATCAAGAAGAAGATGAGAGACCCCAGTCTCATCAATGCAGATGACCTGAAAACCACTATCAAAGCAATCAAGGACTATTTTATACCTCAGCAATCCCACAGGCCGATCGCCTGCATGCAGTAATTCATGCAAAAGGAGCCCCAACCGCATATCGAGTGAATAGAAAGAACACACTTCAGAAGCTTGACATTACTGTTTAAAATATCTTTTTATTGATTTTTAGTGTAATACTCAAATTTTCTCAGACATAATTTTGGATTTCCATTATCTGGCAAAAACAGACCATATGCACCACACCAACACTAGATTAAGTGGTTCTTCAACAATTGACAGACAAGGTTGAATCCAAATGCTTGCCACACCTTTCAGATGTTTGTTTGTAAAAGTACTAAATCTCATTTTTCATCCCTTTACAAATATCCTCCATCATATCAAATCAAAGTAAAATTGCAATGTGACAGAACATTTCAAAGTTGCAGAGTTATGAATACAATTCAGTGTAATTTCCTTTGACATTGAATGTCAGCCACCCATTTGCAGGGGGAAAGAGTACTGTGAACTTGATAATGTGGCTCATGAGTAGTCGAAGAACGGAAAGACCATTTGTCTTCAAACACAGTTCCTTTTTTCAGTTACACAGCAGGACATGTAATGAAGACGGTGCAGGAGTGAATATTCTGTGTCATTCTCCCAGATATGTGCCTTGGTGGTAATGAGATTTTTGGGGGCTCATGCCATTCGCTGTCCCCAGCATGTGTCTGTCAGCAGCTCCAAGGAGCCAGTAATGAGAAAAATCAGTGTCTCACTAAGGAGCGGTGATTAAAGGCCCAAAGAGCACTGAAGCACAAACATAAACACTCAGTGCAGAAAGCTTTCTTACGATTACATGATATCCAGGGAGGATGTATACTTCTTGCCACTGCTATCTGCAACATAATGTCTCATATTTACTGAAAATGACTGTGGTTATCATTTGATGGGGTTGAAATATGAGCTGAAATTGAAGCAGGGTAGTTGGGAGGAACAGGTAGTTGGAAAGGGAACTATAAAGGATGCATTTTGTGGGTGCAATCTTAGAGAACAGATTGTCTTATTGTCTACCTATGGTGAAAAAAATAATTTTCCTCACCAAGTCATGAGAGACTTACATCCATCAAGTGAAAATGAGACATAAAAA